>NC_058136.1:30043815-30111326 GCF_016433145.1 Gracilinanus agilis | reverse complement strand
GAGAGAGAGAGAGAGAGACAGAGAGACAGAGAGAGACAGAGACAGAGACAGAGAGACAGAGAGACAGAGACAGAGACAGAGAGACTGAGAGACAGAGACTGACTGTGGGAGGAAACACCAGCAGTGTTCCAAGTGCCGCTATAGTGCCGGCTGAGGCGGCTCCAATCAGCCGCTGAGAAAGAAGGTTTAGAAACCACAGGACATTTTTGAAACTGGGAGACTTTTAGTTCCTTGAGACAGACTGAAGGCGGCTGAGTGTCTCACACATAGTATGTGCTCTCTGAGTGTTTGTGAAGTTGAAGTGAGAAAGCAAAACATTCGTGACTGAGGCAGAAACAAGAGACAAAATGGCCACAAGAAAATGGCTCTTGCAATGCTTCTCGTTGCTCCTCAGACCTCTTATGGCTTCCCCCTGTCCCCTCACTTCCTTAAGTGAGAACCTTGCTTCCTTTTTTTTAAATCCTCACCTTTCATCTTACAATCAATACTGTGTATTTGTTCCAAGGCTGAAGAGCAGTAAGGGCTAGGCAAAGGGGGTTAAGTGATTCACCCAAGGTCACATAGCTAGGAAGTGTCTGAGGTAAGATTTGAATCCAGGACCTCCCATCTCTCACCAAGCTACCTAGTGATCCCATGCCATCCTATCTTCTCCAATGGATTGCCCCATCTGTCATCCCCATTCTTTCACTTATTTTCAATCTCCTCCTCTATGGCCTCATTTTCTACTCCCTACAAACACACCCACGTCTCCTTCATTCTTAAAAAAAACTCTCATTTGACCCTTCCATCTCTGTTTACTATCATTATATGTCTCTTCTGACCTTTATAGCTAAAATCCTCAAGAAGGCCATCTGCAAAAAGTGCCTTCATTTTCTTTCCTTTCACTTTCTTCTTAACCCCTTACAGTCTGGCTTCCAGTCATACATTCCTCTGAACTGCTCTCCCCAAAGTTACTAAAGATCTTAGCTGCCACTTCCAGCAGCCTTTCCTCAATCCTCAGCCTCCTTGATCTCTCTGCAGCTTTTGACACTGTTGATCATTCTCACCTCCCTGGTACTCTCCTCTCTAGGTTATCAAGACAACACACTCCTCTGGTTCTCCTCCCATCTATCTGACCGTTCCTTCTCTTCCCTTTACTGGATTGTATTCCAGATTGCACCCTCCAACCAGTGTTCCACAGAGTTCTGTCCTGGTCCCTCTTTACTTCTCCCTCTATATTACATCTCTTGGTGATCTCATTAATGAGCTCCCATGGCTGCTGCTGATCCTTAGATCTACTTGACCCATTCTAATGTCCCTACTGACATCCAGTCTCACATCTTCAAATATCTTTTAGACATTTTGAACTGGATGTCCAGTAATTATCTTACACTCAGTCTGCCTAAAACAGAACTCATTATCTTTCCTCCTATGCCCTTCCCCCTCCTACTGTACAGGACAAACACTCTCCTCTCTGTTCCATATACCTTAGGCTAGAAACCCGGGAGTCCTTCTGGACTCTTTATTCTTTATCGCCCTCCATATCTACCTCATACTTTGGCTATTGCAATAACCTGCTGATGTGTCAGCCTGCCTCAAATCTTTCCCCATTCCAAACCATCCTCCATTCAGTCACCAAAGTGATTTTCCTAAAATGCATTTCTGTTCATCTCTCACTCACACCCACACACTAAACCCCAGTGGCTTCCTGTTGCCTCCTGGAGCAAATGCTAAATGCTGTTTGGAACTCAAAGCCCTTCATAACCTAATCCCCTCCTCCCTTTCTGGTCTTCTTCTCTCTTCATCTCTCAGTGACCTGGAGGTCAAAGACCACTGAGTAAATTCAGGTATAGAGAAGCCCTCAGAGAAAGGAAGTTAAAGAACCAAGGAACCAATGAGACAGGAAACTGATTCTACAGGCACTGCCCCCTTGGGAGGCTCAGGGAAATTAAGAAACTATGATTGGTTCCTGAGATGTGATATGTGAGAGCTAGTGGGTGGAGAAAAGAGCTTATAAGTGGAGACCAGGCAGTCTTTGGGGGTCTTCTGGCTAGAGCGTGGAGAGCTGAAGGAACCCTTGTTGGAGTTAACCACAGGCCCATCATGGTAGCTAATAGATTAGAAAGCTAAGTATCTCTCTACCTCTTTCCTACCTTTCCTTCTCTTTACTACCCCTATTTCTTTGATTTAATAAAGTTGTTATTAAGCTACTATCAGCCTCTTAATTTTAATTATTTCAATACTCTTTGATCCAGTGACCCTGGCTTCCTGGCTGTTCCACCAACAAGACACTCCATCTCTCAGGTCTGGGCATTCTCTCTGGCTGTCTCTCATGCCTGGAATACTCTCTTTTCCCCACTCTAACTGCTGGTTTCCTTTAAGCCCCAACTCAAATGTTACCTTCTATAGGAAGCCTTTCTGTGTACTATTTCCTCTTTATCCTGTAGACAGCTAGGTTGATTTGTATCTCTTTGCATGTCTGTGTAGCCCTGTTAGATTGTAAGCTCCTTGAGGGCAGGGGCTGTCTTTTGTCCCTTTTTGTATCTCCTGTGCTTAGTACAGAGCCTGGCACCTAGTAAGTACCTCATTAATGTTAATTGACTGATTGCTATGTGCACTCACGCATACAAATGTATACACATATGTATACATATATAGACACACATATAAACATGCATCTATAGCGGTGGTTCCCAAATTTTTTTTGGCCTACCGCCCCTTTCCAGAAAAAATATTACTTAGCCCCCTGGAGATTAATTTTTAAAAAATTTTAATAGCAATTAATAGGAAAGATCAATGCACCTGTGGCCATCCCTGCTTCCCTGGATCGCTGCAGCACCCACCAGGGGGGGGTGGCACCCACTTTGGGAATCACTGATCTATACGCTTAATCCATACATGCTTTTATGTGTGCAGGCTGTTGGAGGAGAACTGTGAGATAAAAGCAGTCCTGAAAGCCGAGGAACAGAATGGATAATGGCATTGTGACTAGAAGGGCAGAAAAGAAGAGAATCCTTGTGAAAGAGAAGAGAGGGAGCAGAGGAAGTGATTAGTGACAAAGATCCTGTGACCGTAGTCAGTGATGGTATAGTTTTGACTTGATAGTAAATGCAACAAAAGGAATCACAGGGACTCATTGAAATGAAGTTCTTTTAAGAATGAATATGGGAAAATGGGAGTGGAACTTCTCCCTTGCCACTGTTTTCTCCTAAGGTAATGCTACTCACAGCAGGCTAGACTTGTTCAACTGAAGCTAATTCAAGGGAAACCAGAAAGTGAGGCTGACCTCATGCACTGGGACATGAAAACATGCAGGTGCCCACAGGAAGCTAAATGCTGCAAATTGTCTCCCCATCTATTCTGAACTTGGGTCTTCTCTGTCTTTGCAGTAGCAAACCCTTCTGGCTATCCTAAGACGACAACATTTCTGTTTACTGAACTGAACTTTGGTGCCAGCTCCTACTTCGGATCTGAATGCTGCCTCCTGTTTCTGGCCCATTGGCTCAGAAACCTGTATCCTTGGTAACTGAGCCCATATTCTACATGACTGACTTGATGCTCTGGGCCCTCTCTGAATGAAGATTGTAAAGACACAGCATTTCAGTTTGGGAAATCCTAGCTGCTACTATGGTGGCCTCCCTGACCCCTCCATCCCCCCACCACCAATATAGGCAAATTCCATCCAATACTTGGACATGTGTAGATGTTTAAAGAATTTTCTGTGGAACATATAGGAAAAGAATTCTAATCCATTCTTTGGGCGGGAGTGGCGGGGTGGGGGGAGTGGGAATGAGCTCATATATTTAAATGTGCTTTGAGTTCTTGGGTGTTGGTGAATTCCAGGTACTCTATAATCATTTTCCCTCTGACCCAGGACTTTTTAACCTCCCTCTCAAATCTGACCCCGATAGGCATTCTTTGTGTACGAACACATACATATCTGCCCCATTAAGGGAAGTCAGTGTTAGTGAGACGATATGCAGAGGGAGTCATCACATGATGATACTGATTGTTCTTACAGTAAAGGAAGCAAATAAAGCCCTTGACCTGCATGGCATTCCCACTGAGAAATTTAAGCTCAGGGCTTAGTTGCTGTGCATAGATCGGCTTGGGATCTCTCTCATCATATGAAAAATTGACATGAAGTAGAAGCATTCCCTTCCGTGGCCCAGAGTACCCAGGATGCTCATGTGTAAAGTTCTTTCTAATTTGATGATTCTGTCTTCATCAGTGACATAGTTGGTCCCATTTAGGTCATCTGGCTGTTGCTGAAATTGAAGCAGACCCAGTTGGAAGATTTCAGAGTTCCTGGAACCCAGCATATTTCCCAGTTTCCCATTTTTTTATCTCACAGGTTCAGTCATGTATGTGTGTGTGTGTGTGTGTGTGTGTGTGTGTGTGTGTGTGTAAAACAAAAGTGTCTAATGGAGTTAATTGATATTTAATACATTTGCTACTAAATGCAGATCTCCAAGAGTCAACTCAAATTTCTTCCTCTTTGGAACTCTTACGAATCTCTTTTAATCATTTTCATGGAACTCAAGCACGTGGTAAGAGACTCAAAGCATCTTGGGTATTTTTGACCTTTCAGGGCTACAGTTTCTGGGCAAATGACAGAAACTGTCATGCCAGGACCCATTCCATTTTCATGATCATTCTATGATCCCCTGAACCAAAAGCATGAAGGTATATGAAGAATGACGGAGGGCCTCATATTCTCATGGTTAATGAATTCACAGTTAGCATGCACAAACCACTTCTGTCCTCACTAAGGGAATCCCAAAATATATATGTCAAGCAGCATACTACATTTGACTCCCTGTTTCCAGAAACCTGTTAATTCATGAAAAGAAGTGATTGGAATTCTTTTACCAAGAAGCACCTCTTTTACATGAGGACGTGCCAAGTTTTGGTTCTGAGTTGATTTTGTGCTCTTAAGACAGGAACATCTTTGAAATGACAGTTGTTGATCAACCTTCTGTATACGCTAAGCCATAGATGGCCTATCCCACTTCTGGGCAAATTTGATGTTCAAGGTTTACAAAGCATAAATTATAACTAATTGTTGACCACCCAGAATGATAGTCAAGATTTCTATTTCCTGTGCCCTTACTAGGACTTCTGCTGGCCCAGCTACCATTCATTCATTTTATATGATTTAATGCTGGAAGGGACCTTACAAATCATTTACCTCAACTCTCTCATTTTACATACGGGGAAAAAGACCCAGGGAGCTTGTTCAGAAATGCATCAAGTTAGCGAGAGACAGCATGATGGAGTGAAAAGGGCACTGGATGAGGGATCAGGAGACCTGGGTTCTTAAGCTGGCTGTGCTTACATCGCTAACTTTATGACATCTGATCCCATTCATTTCATCTTGCCTTTTTATTTTTAACTTTTAAACTTCCTTCCTCTGAAAGAACTCTTCAGTCTTCATGATAGTGTAGAAGGTGTGCCTTGAGCCCTTTGCCCTTCTCTAGTACTCGGATGAGGTTCCCTTGGCATCATGTAGCACAACAAGAATTTGAACCTAGCATTTCGACTTAGAAGCAAGTGCTCTTCCTTCTACTTGAGACAGGCTGCTGATCAAACCCCAAGGTTCTTTATACACTACACCAATTTGCTTTTGTCCCAAACTAGTCCAAATTGTTGATGTTTAGTTTCTTCCCAGCTCGGTAGGAAAGGAGAAGATGCAATGATGGCTCATTAATATAATTGGCTTTGAGTAGCTTCAGGTGGCCTGCAGTTGACTCTCTAAGGGAGAGCATCAACAGAATTTCAGTATTGGAAGTGTCCTAAGAGGCCATCTTGTTCACTACCTATAGAGTGTAATCAGATCTTTGGAAGAATAGGAAAGATATTTAGGGAGAAGAGAATATTTTATTGATCAGAGATACATTTTTTGTTTTATCAGAACCTTAATGTACCAACAGATTAATTCATCTTTATTCATTCTTCCTTTCACTTTGGATGTTTCAGAGTGGGAAACTAGACATCTCTTAGTCACTAGAAAAGCCATCTCTCATTAGCCAATAAGGGCCGAGTTGGTGAACCTATTGGACATGTGCTGGAGGGGGCTCCTCCCTCTTCCTCTCCATGCACCTGAGGATATTTCTCACTTCAACCACCCTTCTGCCCAGCAGCCCAATGGGACAGTTTCCTTCCTCCCCTGTCTAGGGTAAGGGGGGAGGGCTTACATGAGGAGTGAGGGTCGCATTTTGGGTACTTGGTCTCTAAAAGGTTCGCCATCACTGCAATAAGGCAACCTTTCTTTACTGCCTACTCCATGTGAGGCAAGGTGCTATTGGAGTTTCTAATTCCAGTTGGGGAGATGAGGCATAAACCCTTGACTATTTACTAACAATAGGCATTTTTCCAGAAGAATGGAAATTCCTTAAAATCAGGAACCATTTAAGAATTTTTCATCATTGTATCTCTAGCATCTAGCCCAGAACCTTTGTCTAAAGCATGTGAAAAATGGTATTTTGACCAAATCATCAGATACTACAGAAACTTTCTTCTGAAGATTGGATTTTCTCCTTAGAAGTCCCTGGCTTTCTTCTTTTTAATTTGAGCTGGGGAGATGAGCATGCATTCTTGAATGCTGTGCCTGAATATGCTTCTATAGATGTTGTTTCCCTCATGAGAGACTCCTTGAGATGAGGGATCGGTTCATTCTTTGTCTTTGCTTCTCTGGTGTCTAACACAATACCCAGCCAGTAGTAGGCACTTAAGAAATGCTGATTGACTGATTGATGCCTACATGAGGGAAGCTCAAGCAAGTCTAACTAAGGTTTGAATTTATGGAGCATCACCCTAAGACGGTCACTGGAAAACAAGGCAGGCTACACTTCAGGGAAACTAATTACCAGAGGGCTGGCCAGCAGGGGATGTCCATTTTTGGACATTGCAAGTCATTAAACCATCTACTAAGGCAGGGGTCGGCAACGTATGGCTCTCAAGCCAATTAGGCTCTTTCTCGCAGAGTCATAAAGTCCATTTTTTTCAGGTGCTGTTACAGGAGCGGCACTGGGAGCACTGTACGGCTCTCACAAAATTACATTTTAAAAAATGTGGCGTTTATGGCTCTCACGGCCAAAAAGGTTGCCGACCCTTGGACTAAGGTGAGGAAAGGTTGAGATCCCTACCCAGATGAAACCAGAGATTCCTAACCCCATGTGTACTTTGCCCAAGCCATCTTATTCACTTTCCTTAGCAATCAACCACATTGGATGAGGATGATAGTATTGTTCCCAGCTTCTTAGACTGGCAGGGGCAGGGGGTCCAGTGAAATCAGTTTGGGACAGCTGCTGGAATGCTAGAATCCTCTTAAAAGAATATCATTCCCCTCGCTCCTCGCTGTCTCTCGCCTCCCCCGAGTGCCCGATCACCCCCAAACCTTAGACCTGTTTCAAGACAAAAATAGCTGATGTTTGAATCAAATTTTAATTTAATCAAATGAAAAGAACCCTGTGTATAGCTCACAATATTGGGTGTGAGGGTTTTCAAAAAGAGCTCCTATTGTTTTTAGCTTTAACCCATCAGAAGGAGGAGGCTGGGAGTCATGTGAGTTGGATGTGATAAAACGCCATCTCTACTGCCACTCCTGAATGTTTATTTCTTCCCATCACAGAGATAGCCTAAGCAATCTATAGTATAATTGTATTCTGCCACTGAGCTATAGTGAATTCCATAATGCAGAAAGAAGCTCCAAATGCTTAATGTAGTCATTAGCTGTGCAGTCTAGTAGAAATTCATAGATATAACAGAGGGCTGGAGAGAAGCTATTTTTTTAAAAAACAGACAAATAGCAGAACATCTGTAGCAGTCCTCCAGGAGACCCTTTATTTTTTCTTCCAAAGAGAGCAGCTGAGAAATTAGTGTTGGATTGAACAGACAGACACGCAAGGAGGGGGATTCAAAGGAAATGATCTAATCTTAGGGCAAAATGGTTCATTCCCCTCATCTTTGGTTGGAGGCTAGAAGGGAAGGAGGTACTCCATTCAAAAAGGATGGAAGAACCACAGGATGGAAGAAGCCTTTTTTTGATATCCAGAGTGGAACTGGAGCAGATGTGAATGTACAATTCCAGATCCAGCATGTTTACTGCCATATAGATGAAAAGGGTAAAAAGTCTCCTAAGAAAGAGGAGAATCCTATTTGGAGTAAGAAAGGGAAAATGAGTCTGAAACCAAAGACAATAGTTAAAAAAAGACCCTCTTCTCATGAACTTTGGGATGTATGTAGGTTCTGAATTGGGGGCGTAGTTTAAAATAGGTACATGCTTTCATTGGGAGGCAGCTCGACACAGCAGGTCCAGTACTGGGCTAGAGTAGGAGGCAGACTGCCTCAGACTGGCTGTATGACCCTAGGCAAGACAGTTAACCTCTCTGTGACTCAGTTTCCTCATCTGTAAAATGAGGTTGGGCTCCATGGTCTCCAAAGTCCCTTACAATTTTAAATCTAACATCACGTGAGAGGGAGTGTGGTGCAATGGAAAGTGTTAAAGCAGAGTCAGAAGACCTGGGTTCAAATCCTGACTCTTGTTACTTTACTATTTGTATAACCTGGGGTGAGTCCCTTTCCTCTGCTGGGCCTCAGTTTCCATCTTTGCACAATGAGGAGTTTTGTTTAGGTGACCTCTGAGGTCCTGAGATCTATGACCTTAGTTATTTTAACAGATGGATATTTTACAATCAATGAATGACCTCATTAGACTCAGGACAATTAAACCTAGCTAAAACCAAAATGGGCTGCTTCAGGTGGCAGTGGCTTGCTTTTCACTGGAGGTCTAAGTGCATAGCTGACTGCTAGGGATTTGTTAAACATGGTGCCTATTCACCCCAAAGTTGGACCAGAAGCTTCCAAGGTCACCACCAATTCTGTGATTCTTGGCAATCTGTGAAAAGGGAAGGCAGAGCTGAAGTCCTAGGAATGCTCCTTAAGGACAGGCTAGGGCAAGAGACAGAGCAGGTGCTCCTAGCTAGGTAAATAAATGTTCCCTCCTCTCTTTTCCCCTCCCTTGGGGGATGCAATTGATTCAGGCCACATTCCTCAAGTTCCTACACAAAGGAATCAAACTGGGAATGCTAACAAGACAGAACTCTAAGTCCAGCACACCATGGATTACTCTTCATCCTTTTCTACTAAGATGAAAAACCCAACAAATATTCGTCGAGTCTTTTATCATCATGTGAAAGCCCCAGGACTATGTGCTGAGTGGCACAGAGAATGCCTCCCAACAAGTGTTTCTCCTAAGAAATAATTAAATTGCTAATGGACAAGAGGAAACAGGTGAAGGAGATGGCCAGCACCATCTCCCTCTTTCTCTCTACCTTATCAGTGTGCCACAGTGGAAAGAGCACTGGAATGGGGCTCGGAGTACCTGGATTCAAGTTCTCCATCTGCCGCTGACTATTTATGTGATCTCAGGTAAGTCTTTTTCTGTATTGATACCTAAATGACCTGATCTTACCTAGGTGATGTGCAAGACCCTGGCATGCTCCAAATCCTGGCTTGGGTTCTGGTTGGTATTATTTTATTCTGCTACCTCAGTGTGGGAAGGCTTTGGGGTGTCCGAGAGACCAGAGTGGTCAACCCAGACCAGAGAGGAGCTACGATTAAGATCTCCCTCTTGTTCTCTTTCCTGCTCAGTCCTAGCTCATTCCCCTGAGGGAGGCCCTCAGAGCTTCATTCCTTATTCAATTTCCGGAGTCCCCAAGGATTCATTTCTCTTGGCAAATAGGTTGCCCTTATTCTTATGGGAATGTCTCCTGGCAGCCTATGGAAGTGTTTTTCAAGAAGGGAAAGAGATGCCTTAGGGTGATGATGCCTGTGTGCAGTTCTCTTTGCCAGAAATTAATGAATTTCTTAGGACTTTTTCTTGTGCATTTTTGATACATCCCAAAGACATTACCATATTGAAAACTTTCTCAACAAATATGCAGCCTAGTTAGATCTCATTTGCCTCTGTGATAGTGTTGCAGAAAGGGAAGGTAGTTAAGCCCCAATGAACATCTGTCTCAGCGCATTCACCTTTTATCTCATTGCTGTGTGTACGCATGTAACCTTCCATTCTCCTTCTGGTCCTGAAAATGAGAGAATGCAGATGTAAAGTCCCTAACCATTCACCTCTCTGCCTTGGTCTTTTCCCAGGCTACTCTAGCTCACCCTGATGTGTCCTGCCCTCACACCACTTATTGCCTGTAGGAATTCCTCTGTTCATTGAATTCCCTATTGCCTTGCTGTATCGTTTGTGGGCTTCTTCATGATTTGTATTGTCGGCTATTTTTTCATGTATTGGCATCTTGTCTCTCTGGGCAGATGCTGAACTCATTGAGGACTGGGGCAAAATCTGCACCCCTCTTAAAATAGTCTGGGGGCTTTTATGTGATAAAAGACCCCGAATATTTGCTGGATTTTTCATTTTAGTAGAAAAGAATGAAGAGTAATTCCTGGTGTGCAGGACTTGGAGTTCTATCTTGTTAGCATTCTCAGCTTGACTCCTTTGGGTAGGAACTTGAGGAATGGGTCCTGAATAAGTTGTATCTCCCAGGGGAGGGAGACTTCTTCATCTCTTTACCTAGCTGTAAGGAGATCTACTTAGCACTTGGTGGTCCCAGAGTGTCCATCACTTTACATAAAAAAGAAATGTTAAATAGAAGCTCAATTTCAAGTTTGGATCCTAGAAGGTGGGATCTATGGGCTTAGTATTCAGTGTTTCCAGGGTATTGGATTGAGCTCTGTAGAAAACAAACAGCACCCAGGTTTGGATCTAAGGGGGCTTCTGTCCCCATGCAACCAACTGTAGACACTGGCTAATCTTGAGACAGAGCCTCTGATGAGGAGCTGACTTGGAATTGTGGCTCTGCTACTTATACTTGTATGATGTGGAGCAAGTCACTTAACCTCTCCAGGCCTCAGGCCCCTCCAAAGCAAAATGATGGAATGTGACTAGATGGTGACTCAGGTCTCTTGCAACTCCAAGTCTAAGAGGTGGCATAGGGTAAGGGAATGTGTAGGTTCACACCTCCCCTCTACTGCTTACTACCAGTGTGAACGAGGCCAAGTCACTTTAAGTGGTCGACTCTCAGGCAATGACCAAGGATTTACATACTAAGTCACAGAGAGCTTATGTTCTGTGCTAGTGGAAGGGATTCCTACACCAGAAATCTCATACTTGAATCCGTTAATCCATTAACTTAACTTCTTTTAACCCTTACCTTCCATCTTAGAATCAGTACTGTACATTGGTTCCAAGGCAGATGAGTGGTGTTAGGCCATGGGGGTTAAGTGACTGAGGTTAAATTTGAGCAGCAAACTCTCTGTTTAAGTCTGGTTTTTTCTTTATGAATGCTTGGAAGTCCTCAATTTTATTGAATGACCGTACTTTCCCCTGCAAAAATATAGTCAGTTTTGCTGGATAATTGATTCTTGGTTGTAGACCCAGTTCTCTTGCTTTCCAGAATATTATGTTCCATGCCTTCTGGTCCTTCAATGTAGATGCAGCCAGATCCTGTGTTATCCTGAGGCTAAATTTGAACCCAGGACCTCCCGTCTCTAGGTCTGGTTCTCTATCCACTGAGCCACCCAACTGCCCCCATCATTAACTGTCCTTTTTGTTATTTAATTTTTTTACTAATTATTTATAATAAATTTCCAGATAAGTTTTCAAAATCTATATGATCCAAATTGTCTTTTTCTCTCCCTTCCCTCTCCCCTGCCATAGCTGGCAAGCAATTTGATCTGGGTTATACATGTATTCTGATGCAAAACATATTTCCATATTGTTGATCTTTGTAAGAGAATAATTATATAAAACCTCCAGTCCCCAAACAAAAACCCCAATAAACAAATGAAGAATCATCTGCATCCCAACTCCAACATTAACTGGCCTTTTGAGGAAAATGTAAAAAAGTCACATAACTTACTGAGGGAATGTGAGAACCAAAGATCTAGTTATGTAGATATTGTTCACTGACTTCAGGAAAGTACTCACCTCAGGAGAAGAAGTCTTAGAGGACCTCTTCAAGCAACGCACATCCCAGGTACACGTAGGCCATATGAAGGGAAAATGAGATGAGCCAGTCATGGCAAGGATGAGGCAGGGCAATTGGCTGGTGGCCATAGAGTGATACTCACAAAGTAAGGATACATCTCCAGACTTTTGGCACATTGGATGGATCCTCTAGGAAAGACTTATGAGAAGACACGGACACGAATCACACATCATGAGACAACATGGCGGACCTGTGCTCGGCATCTGTAGTAGGTACAGCTCCTTGTAGGAGAGCCTTCCTGTTGAGTGTTGGTTCCTAGAGCTCTGTAGATCTGTTTTCTTTGCTTTCTTTTGGATGCCCAAAGAATCCATTTCTGCCTCTGAGGTGTTCTATAGATAGGGCTACCTTCACAAATGACTCTTTAGCAGAAAGATAACTGTATAAAAAGCCGTGAAAAATGATGTTTTATTTCCATCATCTCTGAGCTCATGCAGGCAAGCTGTCCATCTTAGTTGGTCTAAGTCATAATGTTTCAAGTTATTCCAAAGTCATTTTCCACCATCCCTCTCCTCCATATTCTTCCTGGGCTGTTAGTATTTTCTTCAAAGAAATTAATGTGAATTTGTGCACAGAAAAGCTAGAAGAATCAATAAGCGAAAAAAAAATATCGGAGGCCAGAGAGAGGATAGTTAAACGAGGTGATGTTGCTTTGCTTTGGCTCCTTTTTGTGCCTCTGGAAAAATCTGCCTTCGCTGAAATAAAGGGAGCTAGTGAAAACTCAGGGATCCCTGAAACACGTGGGGGCTTTCCTAGGATGGGTAGGGGGAGGGCTCAATTTTCCTCCTAGATTAACGTGTGAGAGGTACTGTTGTTGTGTAGTGATGCAATTGTAATTGTATCGTTGCCAAAAATGATACTGAGCAAAACTCAATCTAAGAATCCAGTACTCTTTAAGTATCCATAATCACCTCTGAGGAAGTTGATAACTGCAAGGAGGCAATTAGTGTCAGTATTCCCGTAAATAGTGATGCTAATAGAACCTTGTTAAACAGTATATTCGAGTTGGCAGTATTGGGACAGTAGGGGTAAGAAGACATTTCTCTACTCGGTTCCTAGACTCACAGAATGATAGAATCCCAAAGTTGGCAGGGCCTTAGGAGGTCTAATAAGCCAACTCCAGCCTAAATAGGAATCTCCTTTATAACATATGGACAAATATGCATCTAAACCAGAGTGCAACACTCTGTGGTGTAGCCACCTGGATTAAAATGGAATTGGGAAATATTTACAAAATAAATACAAATTTGGTAGACCATTGATAATGTTATAATGTGGCTTTCCAAGTCAAAGGAGATCCTTATGTATGGTTCAGAGGCCCTCATTTCCATTTGAGTTGACACCACCCTTCTAGACTTTTTTTGAAGATCTCCAATGAAGAAGAAGTCATCATGGGCTGAGGCAGCCCTTTCCATTTTTTGGAGTGGTCTAGATCAGAAGTTTTTCCTAATATCAAACCTAAATCTGCCTATCTGCAGCTTCACCCAAGGCTTTTGGTTCTGCCCTCTGAGGCTAATGAATCCTTTCCCTCTTCCATCTCCAATTCCTTCCACAAACAAGACATTCCATTTTTTGCCTTAGGGAATCTTCTCCAACTATCCCTTGTGCCAGTAATGCTCTCCTTCCTCATCACCGTCTTCTGACCTCCCTGGCTTCCTGTAAGTCCCAGCTAAAATCTCATTTTATACAGGAAGTCTCCTCTAACTCCTCTTAATTCTCTGTCAATTATTCCCTATTTATCCTGTAGACAGTTTCTTTGTATAAATGTATTTGCATATTGCTCCTCCACTAGGTCATCTGCTCTATTGTGCCTGGCACGTAATAGTAGGTACTTAATAAATGTTTATTGATTGTTGATCAAACCTTCAAGACAAGAGCACAAATCAATCGCTTTCAACCCTGTGCCAATGATTGGTTTTTGTAGTGGTACCATGCAAAATTTAAAAAATATGCTTGCTTATGATATTCATGCAATAATGACCAAAGGTCTAGCATCTCTCTTTTTGTTCTAAAATTGTGCTCTGGTCCTTAACAGTGTAGTACAATGAAAGAATGTTGGATTTGGTGTCAGAGAACCTGAGTTCAAATCCTTACTTTGCTGTTTACTACTTGTGTTACATTGGACCAGTCACTTAACCCCTTTGGGCTTCACATTTATTTTTTTTTAAACCCTTACCTTCCATCTTGGAGCCAAGGCCAAAGAGCAGTAAGGGCTAGACAATGGGGATTAAGTGACTTTCCCAGGGTCACACAGCTAGGAAGTATCTGAGGCCAGATTTGAACCTAGGACCTAGGATCCCTAGGCCTGGCTCTCAATCCACTGAGCCACCCAGCTTCCCCCTGGGCTTCACAGTTCTTCAACTGCAAAATGAGAGTGGAGAAGATGGACTAAATGACCTTGAAGAAGCCTTCCAGCTCTACATCTCTGAAACTGATCTGATGAATTCTTTCCAATAGATTTATCCAGATCCGAAAGGTTCTATTGAGGTCTCTACTAATTATTGTTTTATTATCAATTTCTCCTTGTAGTCCAATGAGCTTTTCATTCCTGTGCTTAGAAGCTTGGCCAATTTGTGTGAATCAATTTTGTGTTGATAACATTTGATTATCTATAGTGCTTTTAAACACCATGTCTATCTGCTTATCTTTTATTCGTGCTTGTTTTTACCCTTGCCTTGTCTGAGATCATGATTTCCACCGTCTGCTTTTTTTAGTCAGCTGAGATATAATAGGTTCCACTCCATCTCCCCATTTTAACTCTGTGTGAATCTTTAGGTATATTTATTATAAATACCATACTGTCAGATTTTGCTTTCTGATGCGTTTAGCTACTCTGTTTTGCATGAAAATTCATATTCATGGTTGCAATTAGAGATGGGGATAAAAACTGAACTTGTGATTTTGTTCATAAATGAAATCACTTTGCACGTGAGGAAACTCCCTCTTCAAATGGTGGTCAGCATTTCCCCTGCAACTTCTAGTCTTAGAGAGCTGCCTAGAGCTAAGTGACTTGCGCAGAGTCCCACAAGGTCAGTATGGGTCAGAGGCGGGACTTGAACTCAGGTCTTTCGGGTTTTGAGGATAGCTCTCTAGTCCCATGCACCAAGCTATCTGTCATGGTTATGGTTATTAGGTTTCTTTTTCCCCTTTATCATTTGCTATTATGATAAATATTCTCTCTTTCCCTTTCTATTCCCTTTTTTTTTACAAAGAAAAAGATGGTGGGGAAATTAAATCAATCCTGGTCATCTAGCTGAAATTCTCTGAAGCCAGTTTTCTTCCTTCCCCTTCTTCACTCATCCCAGTCCTAGAACATTAGGTCTTTTCCTCTCCTCTCTCTCCTTCTCTTTATTCCAACCTCATCTCTCTCCTTTTCATTTCTTCCACTTAATTAGTCCCATGTAATTGAAACTTGCTTTTTCTTGTTATTCTTGCCTCCCCATCTTTACTCTTTTTCTTGGAACTCTTAGATCTTTTGCAGACAAATGATATCACATTATCCCTCCTCCATCTTCCACTAGTAAAGTCGATTTTTTTGAACCTAAGCGTAAGACTTTACATTTATCCCAATTTCATTTCATTTGATTAGATTCAGCCTGTCAAGATGTTTTTGATCCTGACTCTGTCACCCACTGTGTTAGCTGTTCCTCCCAGTTGTATATCATCTGAAAATTGGATAAGGGGTCATCTATGCCATTATTCAAATCATTGATTAAAAATTTTTCATTTAAAGGAATGAATTTCTGCGAAGAGGAGACGTAGGGGAGATCTGATTGCTTTCTTTGAATATTTGAAGCCCTCTCAAGTGGAAGATGAATTTTGCTGGTCATGTGGTATTCCAGAGCGAGATCTAGGGGATGGATAGCCTACTTTTCCCTCAGTATAAAGAATTGAACTAGAATTATATGACAGTGGCACAAGCTACTTGCTGAAATAATGAGCTCCCATCATCGGGATCATTCATTCAGAGACTTGATGACCTCTGTGGACAGTGGAGAGAAAGATTCTTTTTGCATTGGTTGTTGGGAGGTTCTAGTCTCAGAGGCCATCTGGCCTTTCCCAACTCTTTACTTCATTTGGATGTCTTCTGCTCTTAGCTAAGGAAGAGGTGTCATAGGACAGGAGTAACAGCATTGGATTTTAGGAGCGAGACCCTTACTTTGAATCCCGGATGTCATTTAGCGCATTTAAAACCTTGAGGAAGATGCTTAACCTCTCTAGGCTTTGGTGTCCTCATCTGTGAAATGAAGGAATTATGCCAAATGAGCTCTAAGGTCCCTTTCTGTGCTATATCTGTGATCTCACGAACATATTTAAAATTTTACAAAATGCTTTCTTAACAACGACCTCACAAAGTATGTATTCTTATTTTTATTCTTATTTTTAAATCCTCATTTGACAATGAAGACGTTGAAGCCTTGAGAGGAGAAACAGTTTTTCCAAGGTCACAAGCCTGGGAAGGTGACCCAGGTCTTCCACCTCCCAAAGGCATCGTAAAATCCTCTAGCCCAGTGGTTCCCAAACTTTTTTGGCCTACCACCCCCTTTCCAGAAAAAATATTACTTAGCGCCCCCTGGAAATTATGAAACTATTTATCGAACTCAGAATAGAATGTAATACAAAAAAAGTGTGGCCATCGCACTCCTCCTGGATTGCTGCAGCACCCACCAGGGGGCGGTGGCGCCCACTTTGGGAATCACTGATCTAGTGTTTCGGCAACAACCAATGAGTCTAGGAGTCTGTTTTAGTGTCTCCTGAGTTAATAGCCAGTAGTCAATCGCCCCCTTTGAGATCACTTGGTCCCCAAAATGGGCTGGCTCTGAGGACCTTGGCAAAACAGTGAAATGAAGCTGCCCTTCGTGACTCTCTAGAGCCTGGGATCTACCATCTTGGTTGGAGCCACCCAAGATTGTCAGCCTATTTATTTTTTCTCCTGTATGGCTTTAACATAGAATTTGATGTCCCCTACGTGCTGTGTTAGGAAGAAATAGAGATACTTCATGTTTCACATGGCAAGAATATTTTTGTTGATACTCTTTGTCCTCTTTTCCTTGGAAAATCTCTTCGGCTGTACCATTTGGCTATCCAAAGCTCTTGTATGTATCCCCAACACCATCTGTTATAACACAAGTGATTAGCAATATCTGCCAGTGTTGCAGCTTTCTGTGGGGAGGAAAAGTGAGAGAACCACAGCTTCCTTTGTAAGCCCAACATGCTAAATAGTGCACGCCTGGCTTGTCTAAGCTTTTATGCTAATCAGCTCAAGATTTACTTTTTGCTGCTATGGAGATGTGTATAGGAGAGATGGGAGAAAAACAGGACTGTGAAGAAAACCCCTGGCTTCTTGTTACTCTGCACCAGGAGAATCAGATCCAGCCAGAAGAATTCCAGCCTGACGGTTGCCCAAGGGGCCACAGAAGAAGGCCAAGTACATGATTTTCTGGCTGGCAAGCCGGGGGATTTGATCTTTGCTTTTTTTCCCCTGCTAACAAAATCGTTTATAGCCTTTAATCCCTGGCCTTTGGGATGTTCATAATGCCACACTGTGGGCAAATTCCATCCTCTCTTTGGGCCACCTCAGTTCCCACTTCTGGAAAAGTGAAAAGGCTCGATAAGATCTCAAAGATGACTCTTGGCTCAATTGTATGGTTCTAGGACTCTTGTATTCGTATTGTCTGATACATCTTTCCAGCATCCTGCATTCATCCATTTGTACTTTTCTCTTGCGACCCAAGACACTTGCCTTGCAGAGTTTTGAGGGCTAAACAGATGTGAATAGAGGTGGTTTGTGTTGCAGGGTACAAAGCAACCATATGAGAGAGAAGGAAAGTGTGGAATGGAGGATTTGATACTATCATGTGCATGGCACCCATATGGGAAAGAGGGTCTTAGAATCAACACTGTGTATTGGTTCCAAGGCAGAAGAGCGGTAAGGGCTAGGCAATGGGGGTCAAGTGACTTGCCCAGAGTCACACAGCTGGGAAGTGTCTGAGGCCAGAATTGGACCCAGGACCTCCCATCTTCAGGCCTGGCTTTCTATCCACTGAGCCACCCAGCTGCCCCTTAGCTCTTTCATGAGGAAAAACTGAGACTTAAAGAGATTAGGTGGCTTGCCTGATATTCTACAGCTATCCGAAGGGAGATTTGAACCTAGGTCTTTGTGACTCTTAAGTTTCATGCTCTATTTACTGTGTTGCTTCCTCTCTCCTCTCTAGCCCTTTATGGAATTAATTTTTTTTTGTCCTGAATCATTTGGGAAGCTGAGATTTTAAAGTGCTTTGCTTGTTTAAGTGATGATTATTTTAGAGCAGTGATTCCCAAAGTGGGTGCCACCGCCCCCTGGTGGGTGCTGCAGTGATCCAGGGAAGCAGTGATGGCCACAGGTGCATTTATCTTTCCTATTAATTGCTATTAAAATTTTAAAAAAAATTAATTTCCAGGAGCGCTAAGTAATATTTTTTCTGGAAAGGGGGCAGGAGGCCAAAAAAGCTTGGGAACCACTGTTTTAGAGCATCTGGCATTGGAACCCAGAACCTCGTTGGACTCTTGGCCTTTTTGCTTCCTAGATTGATTCTCTTCTCTTGACTTTACTGCTTCCTTTGTGTTAGGGCATAGGATCTGTTGTCCATGCTAGGGATCATGGGACCTGGTTTTACATATCTAATACATACCTTCTGTCCATGAACCCTAAATATACTTTACATGCGATGTTGCACAGACCACCAATGAAGGAAGGAAGTGGGACAGTTGCAGTATTCTGTCTTGTGAGGCTGTGGTGGGGAAAAAGAACTGTGAACTGTGACAACATTTAAAAATCGCCCCAGAAATGGAAACGGTGAAATCAATTCTCCATGTTCCTCTCTTGAAGATGTCATCATTTAGAAGCCCAGGCTTTAAGGTTGATTGTGTGGTGCCCCAAGCGGTCTCTGGTCTCTCTTACTATTCCTGTGAGTGAGAAAATAGTCCCAATTGACAGAGGGTCAGAGACTTAGAGCTAGAAGAGTTCTTTTCCTTCCTTTCTCTTTCCCTTTCCCTTTCCCTTCTGCCTTAGAATCAATACTGTGTATGGGTTCCAAGGCAGAAGAATGGTAATGACTAGGCAATGGGGTTAAGTGACTTGCCCAAGATCACTAGGAAGGTGGTGAGATTTGAACCCAGGGTCTCTCGTCTCTAAGCCTGGTTCTCAATCCACTCAGCCACCTAGCTGCCCCTCTCTTTATTTTTCAAATGAGGAAATTGAGGCCCACATAGGAAAGATTTGAACCCAGGTCTTGTGACACTAAATGTAGCTCTGTTTCTGTTACATCCTGCTGCCTTAGAATTCAATTCAACTGATAACAAGAAATTATTTATTATTAAGGAATGCTTTTATGCTCATATGATAGTAACAGGAACTGGACACCTTTCAGAGTCTAAATAATATACTCCTTTAGCCACTGGGCAAAGTTTTCCAAAAGAGTAGGGGCCTCTAATTCCCACCTTTGACCCTTAAAAGCACTGCTTAACCCCACATTGAAAAAGTTCGTTTGGGCTTGCAGTCCATGCTTAGGAGGCATGGAGATGTCAGCCCCTCTATGTGTTTTTTAAACCCTTGTCTTCTCTCTTAGTATCAATTCTAAGACTGAAAAGCAGCAAGGCTGGGCAATTGAGGTTAAGTGACTTGTCTAAGGTCACACATCTAGGAAGTGTCTGAGGCCAGATTTGAACCTAGGACCTCCCATCTCTAGACCTGACTCTCTACCTACTGATCTACCCAGCTGCCTCCACGCTTGTGCATTTCTTTTATTTATTATTTCTTTTTTAATTTTTGAAATTTTTATTTTGAATATTTTCCCCTAGTTACATATTTCATGTTCTTTCCCTCTCCCCCAAGCCCCCTAATCCCCCTTAGCTGACGCAAATCCCACTGCACCCCTGTGTATTTTTTTTTCAAACATAACCTCTGTGTATTTTTAAAGGAAGTAATTTATGGTTTAGAGCAGTGATGGGCAAACTACGGCCTGCGGGCCAAATGTGGCCCCTTGAAATGTTCTATCCACCGGTGACATTATTCCTCGTCTGACGAATACAACGAGTAGGATACAATACAATGAAACTTGGAAAGAGTCGCCTTAGAAACAGACTGACAGAGGAGCATTTCCTTTCCTTTGGCCCCTCTTTTAAAAATTTGCCCATCACTAGTTTAGAAGATGGAGCAGGAGACCAGAAGACAATGGGAAATTCCCTCCTTTTCCTATAATTAGCTGTGACCAAGACATTCTCCTTCTCACAGATTGGGACTAACGCCCTAGACCAGTCCATTTGGTGAGACAGGAAGAAGGAAGAAGGCTGATTCTTGGAATACTACAAGGTCAGACCAAGGATTTCAGTCCCTTTGCCGTTGCCTTCCGTATCACGGCCCCAGAAGGCTGCTGTTCGTCCCCCTCTTACCTTGCTCTTCTCCGTAAGTGATCTACTTGTCACATCAAGAATTTCATTGAAAGCAGTAGAAATGGCGAAGCATTAATGTTTTCCTGACTACTTTGCCACATTAACACATCCTTCCCTTTTCAGAAGATGTTAGTGCCAATCACTGTGATGGGCTGAAAGACACCATTCATTGTTAATTAATTATTACCTGTCAACTCAAGGTCTTTGTTGAACTAAGAACATTCAGTCAGGTTGTAGATTTTTCCCCCTTTAAAAAAAAATCAACAATGTCGTTTAGAGGATACTAGACACCCTTAATTATCAAATTGTGTGACACCTTTTCATCCCTTCTTCTGGAAGCGAGTATTTCCCCTGATAATTAATATTGTAATTGAATGAATATAGCAGAGGCTTAGCGCATGCTATTTTCTCTCTTTTTAAATGTTTGTTGAATGAATGAATGAATAATGTCAGGTTACAGGAAAAAGGAGATGCTCTTTGTCCTCGGGCTGTCGGGACATTTGAAAAATGATGTGCAAAGTGATAAACCTGAAAAGGAAACCCTGTTGTTCTTTGGGCTCCCTACGAGCTGCCAAAAAGTGAAATGTGACCTCCCAAAATGGGATCCAATGGCGGAAGTCTCAATCTTTCTAGCATTTTTTTGTTCACGAGAGACCTAAAAAAAATCCACTTGTAAATAGAATGGCCCCCTTTGGACCACTAAAGCTTCCTGAGAAGGGTTTATTTTACCTCAGCGGCTTTCATCTTACCCAGCCACCGTGGTCCTGAGAAGTTGCCTGTGATTTCAGTTTTTATAAATTAAGTCCTATTATGAATACATTGAGGAGTTTTCTAGTTTAAAGAATCTTGTGGTGAATAGAATCACAGGAAGATGGGATTCAGAGCAGGAGAAGACCATTGAGACTGTCTAGCCTAGCATTCTTATTTTTTTTTAAAACCCTCACCTTCCATCTTGGAATCAGTACTCTGTATCGGTTCCAAGGCAGAAGAGAGGGAAGGGCTAGGCAATGGGGTTAAGTGACTTGCCCAGGGTCACACAGCTGGGAAGTGTCAAAGGCCCGATTTGAACCTAGGACCTCCCATCTCTAGGCTTGACTCTCAATCCACTGAGCTACCCAGCTGCCCTCAGCATTCTTTTTTTTTTTTTAACTATTTTTGTGTTGGCTAGTAGAGTAGCAGGGTCTCCGGAATCGAACGCTAGGCCAGATTGCTATAGAATGGGCAAGGCGAGCATGATCATGAAGGTAAAACTGTCTGATTCTCTGGTGTGCGTCTTACTGTTTCACAAGTTTTCAGAGTCCTCCCTCATTCTTCCTTGCCCCCTTTCCATTGAACACCTAGAAGGGTAAATGGAACACCAGCATTGACCGAATTTTTGGTCTGTTTTAATTTGATGATGTCATATTATATGTATTGTTGTAGACTTGCTCAAGAAAGTGATGAGAGGATGTCTCAGTTTTTTTTTAAACCCTTAACTTCTGTGTATTGGCTCCTAGGCGGAAGAGTGGGTAAGGGTGGGCAATGGGGGTCAAGTGACTGGCCCAGGGTCACACAGCTGGGACGTGTCTGAGGCCAGATTTGAACCTAGGACCTCCCGTCTCTAGACCTGACTCTCAATCCACTGAGCTACCCAGCTGCCCTGAGTCTCAATTTTTGAACTTTTTAACCCCTTCTTAGTCAAAGTTCCATATTCTCTGGCTCTAAGCTACTTTTCTTGGCTTATCTCCCTTTATTCCTCTATGAGCCTGGGTTCCAGCTTAAACTAGAATCCTCATCTCCCCCTGAACATCCTTCAGGCCTATCTTTGCACCTATATTCATGTCATTCTTCCTCCCTGGACGGCCTCTAACACCACCCCCTATGCAGTGAAAATCCTATACAGCATTCAAAGTCCCAGCTTCAGATAAGGAGTAAAGAGGAGTGAGTTCCAGTCCTACCTCTGCCATTAACTCACTGTTTCACCTTGGACATGTTTCTTCCTCAATCTGGACCTTTGTTTCCTCATTTGTAAAATAAAGTTGGACTAGATCAATGGTTCCCAACCCATGGTTCACGGATGTCTTGGGTGGGAGTAGGGAAAATGGTTGTGGAATATAGAATACGTACGCTAAATATTGTCGTGTTGCTCTTTTTTAGAGCCGATGGCTACTATGGTGGCTCTTTAAAGGCCAGGACACATTTTTTTCATTGTTCCTCTGTATACACGGTACCTAGCACTGAGCTTGGCACATAGCAGGCACTTAATAAATGCTAATTGAATCAAGGCAAATTGCTTTATGAAGTTTGCTTTCGTGTGTTCCTGAAAAACGCTGTATAAATGACATTTACATAAATCGAATTCTATAGACGGGGGAGGTTGCTCTCTAAGGGAATCTTTTGCTGTATCCTTTACTAAACCGAATAGTGCCTACTTATTTCTGGGTTATGTTTAGAATTTTGGATGCTGGATGTTCATAGCAGGGCACGCTTGTACAGTCAGATGATTCGATGGATGGTTTCCATATTGTATAGATTTAGCCTTAAGATTGAAGTTGTGCGTTACTCCCTATCTGCCGTGGTTCAACGAACCTGGCTGCCTTTGGTTGTTATTCACATAGAGTACTTCATCTACCATCTCTACACCTTTCTACTGGCTGTCTCCTCTCTCTGAAATGTGCTTCCATCTCACCTCTAGCTCTAAAATGCCTCGTTTCTGTCCAAACTCTTCCAAAATGTCAAGAGACATTTCCTAGATGATGTCTTTACTAACCTCTTCCTTTCCCGCCATGATGCCAATGCCCTTTCCTTCCAAATTGCCTTATTTTAATTTTCTCTCTATTTTGTATATTGTATATCGTATATATGCTGTCTCCTTTGAGTGGATATAAGCTCCTCGAGGGCAGGGATTGTTTCACTTTTGTCCTTGTATCCTCAGTGCCTAGCACAGTGCCCGGCACATTGTAGACACTTGATAAATGCTCATCGATTGATCAAAATCGGTGTCCTTGCCCGACTTCACTGTCACGATCATGATTGGATGAACTTTGAATAAAGGTTTTCTCTCTGCCACTCCATCATGGAATGAAGGGGAGCCTGGGTCGCATTTGTCCCAAGGTCCAGACTAGCTAAGTTCAAAGAGAATCTTATTACCGGGTCAGGGAAAGAATGCATTATGTAGTTTCCCTTCATGATATAAATATCACCGTTTATTATTATCATTGCTTTTGTTATCGTTGTTATCATTCAGATCCATACAGACGATATCCCCCACCTATCCGAATAATTTTACAAAAGATATCAGGCCAGTGAAAAGCTAGAAAATGTAGAGAGTGGGTAGAACGAGGAAACAAAGGGAATTAGAGGAAGAGAAGTACTTGAGTTCAGTCCTTCTGTGCCTAATATACATAATGAAATATACTCTCAGCTTAGAGCCCATCTCCCATTAAAGCTAGTCATGGGCCTTCAGGGTGAAAACAAGACCAGATATCAAAAGACTTGAGCCTCCAACTGATACTGTGCTCACAATCCTGGACAGATTTGTTTATGGCAGAGACTAGGGATTGGGGCCCGTTGTCCCTCTCTGATGGGCCAACGCTACCCTAAAGACATGATGGAAGCATGCCTTCAGTAACCATGTGGTCTATAGCTGTGACTTCTTTGTTTTCAATATGAAATAAATAAAGAAACAAGCAAACAAACAAATAAACATAAAATAAAAAAAGCAAATTTCCACACAGGTTTTGTGTGAAGATGCCTGTCTTCTTCTGGACCTTGAGTTCATTCCCTCTCCGTCAAGAGATAAGCAGCACGCTTCTTCTTTGGCCTTCTAGACCCTTAACTGATCATTGCACTGATTAGAGTTCTCAAGTCTTTCATAGTTTTTCTTTATAATGGCGATAATGCTTAATCATCAACAAACCCAAACATCTCAACATTCCAAGAACAAAAAAGGAGGATTGAATAAGCAATGGTGAATTTGAGGGGGACGGGGAGCTTCTTCTTGGTGCTTTAAAAGTACATATCAAATTTAACATCATAATAACAAAACTTCCTGGTCTTTGTCTCCTTTGGAATCTTTTTTGTCTTCTTCAGAGCAGCTCCTGGAGACCATCTAGGAAGGAACCGAAAGGTTGCAAATTATGTCTCTGGAGGAAGCAAGTGCATACATGCTAAGAAATTAATTTCTTCAAGTATTCGTCAATTAAAGGGAGTTTGGATGAAGCCGGAATGACCGGCCCAGGGAAAGTGTTTTTTAGATTTTGTAGAGTTTCCATTTTTGATCACATTACCAGCTATTCCATGAGCACGAGCTGATTTTCCCCAGCCTTCTATTTAATTTACACATGCACCTTCCTCATTGCTTGCCCATGCTATCCTGAGTGATGCTTGGGCATGTCTGTATAAATCACAAACTTTGGCATTATCAATTGCCCGTAAAATACAGGCTGCAGCTTGCCTAGAAGTAGAGCCACGACAAATCTGAGACAGTTTGGCCATTTGCTATTTGCTGTGTTAAATTATTGGGAATGCCGACATGATGTCTGGTTATCTGGAAGGTCATTCCGTACAAGGTACAAAGTCGTTCTGCAAATCTGAAAGGATAGAGAAGAGATTGCCCACGTCCTTTGAGAAGGAGCCATTTCCAGGAATAAATCATCTTTTCAACCTGCTTGGGCATGGAGGGACTTCTCACTGGCCATGGGTAGATGGAAAGTAGTGGAGAAAGAATAGGAACCTTTTCCCCTCTCCCCGCACTCTTAGCCTGATGTTGACGGATGAATCTTTCATATGTTTCCATATAGCCAGGGTTCATGTATCTAGTTTTGACCGCTAAAAAGTTGGAAAAAACACAGCAAAAGATTGTTTTTTGCGTATTGATATTATAGAACTTATGAGGGTCGGTGGTGAAACATATTCACAGAAAATTTGCTATAACTATATACGAAGTAATTTCTTGGAGGAGCATACCAGTCTACTTGTAGGACATGGTTCTTGAACTGAGCTCTTAAGGAAGCTAGAGATTCTCTGAAGGGAAAGGAAGGAAGGGAAATAAGCATTTATATCGTGCCTACTATGTTCCAGGCACTGTGCTGAGTGCTTTTGCCAACTCTGATCTCCTTTGACATATGCCTCTATGACATGACAGTGAGGAGAGAGAAGCACGAGAGCAGTCTCTGAAAAGGTATGGTGATTGGAGATGGGATGTGGGGACATGAGCTGCAAGAAGACATGTAGGGCTGGACTGTAGTGAGAGGGAGGTGTGGTCATTAATCCATTAATCAACTGGCATCTATATTAAGCCTTGAACCAGGTTATGAAGAGTTTTTAAAGCAAAATGTGGGGATTTGTATTTTATACTAGAAAAAAAGGGTTTAAAAAATCACTTGCTTTTGTTATCATTGTATCACTCAGGTCTATCTAGACACCATTCAGCTATACCAGTGATTCCCAAAGTGGGCGCCACCGCCCCCTAGTGGGTGCTGCAGCGATCCAGGGAGGCGGTGATGGCCACAGGAGCATTTGGAGGGTGGTGAATAACTGTAAGGGGGAGGTGATAGTATGTGACAGGATGTGCTAAGTAATATTTTTTTTCTGGAAAGGGGGCGGTAGGCCAAAAAAGTTTGGGAACCACTGAGCTATACTGACCAACTTTGCAAAAGATATCAGTTTAATTAAAAGCCAGTTCAAAATCTGGCCTCAGATACCTCCAAGCTTTGTGACCCTGGGCAAGTCACTTAACCCCCAATGTCTAGCCCTTCCTGCTCTTCTGTGTGAGAATTAAAATTAAATATACAATATCTCTAAATATTATATTTAATAGGATTTATTAATAATAACTAAAGTAAAAAGCTAGAGTAGAAAGGCCGCCAACCAAGCCGCAGTTGCAGGAAAAGAGAGCAAGAGGCGGAGTTGCAGTCAACTATATACAAAATGTGACCACACAAAGTGGTGGAGAGGTTAAAAGGAATTCTGGAAAATGCTAAAGGAATTCTGGGAAATGTAGTTTGAAGGTACAAAATTCCTACTTATACATTTGCCTTGGAACCAATATACGGTATTGATTCTAAGATGAAAGGTAAAAGTTTTTTTTTTTAAAGTCAATTCAGATTTCATCAGAGAAGCAAAAAGAGTCATTGGAGTTTATTAAAGAGTCACCTGGTCATGTGTATGCTTTAGGGCTCTCCATTTGGCAGCTATGTAGATGATGATATATTGGGGAGGATAAAGACCAGTTTAGAGGTGATTTCAGTACACCATATGGGAGATGGTGAAGGTGTCCAGGGCCTCTGTGTGTGGAAAGAAAGGGATAGGTGAGAGAGAAGTGAAATTCACAAGGCTTGGCAGTTGACCATTGTTTGCCCTCTCAGGATGTAAGTTCCTTGAGGGCAGGGACTGTTTTTGCTCTTTCTTCAAATTCCTAGTTCCTAGCATTGTGCCTGACACATGGTAAATAGTTAATGCTTGTTATTATATTGTTTGGGTGTAGAGGAATGAAGGGAGGGGAGAGGAGGGGCAAGAATGGAAGATGATTTTGAAAGTTGTCAACTTGGATGACTGGAAACATGATCAGGAAGCTCAAGAGAGGAGTGAATTTGGGGGCAAAGACAATGAGTTCATTTTGGACCATATTGAGTTGCGGATGGGGGACCCCGTGTTTAGAAGAGAACCAGAACACCTGGAAGGCGACAGAATTCTTGGGGCTGCCTCACCTGAGTCTCTGACCAACCCCGTGAGGTAGTTGTCCTCATTTTGCATATGAGAAAATAGAGGCTAGACAAGTTGAAGTGTTCAGAATAAAATAAATATCAGTCCCAAAGTAAGAATCGTTCATCTGAGTGGCAGAGCCAGAATTTGAGCTCAGGTTTTCCTGGCTGCGTGTCCTGCATTTTAGCCAGTGTGTCGGGCAACGTCTCATAATGCTATTTTGATATTGGAAGGAGAGTCCCTAGAAAGCCCTGAGGAATGGGGGGGGTCACTTCTCCAATATTTTTTGAGCTTCTCTTCTGTAATAAGCAGGTTGGTTTGTTATAGTCTGGAGGGAATGAGTCTGGTGCAAAATGAGCAGAGGTTATGAGCAGCGGGTAATAAATTGCCTCTGAGGATTTGAGAGAAATGCAGTAAGATCAAAAAAGGATGAAATATGAAGTGTGTATCGAGCTGCTTTCATTGAGTTCCTGACGCATGTCTTTCCTGGAGGAAAGCTTTCTACAGAGAAAATGGAGGCAGTGGTGAAGTCAGTGTCTGAGGGGGAGCTGCATTAAGCTTTCCATGAGGCTTGTAGTCCAAAGAACCCTTATTTCACCAAAGCAGACAGGTTGGTGTTAAGTCACTTTGAGCTTTTAGATCCTCTTATTCTTAGTAACTCATCCTCTTGAAGGGGAACAAAATATCCGTAGCCTCGAGGGGAAAGACCGCCTGCCATCATGAGCTTCTCCTTTGCCAGCTGTTGGCTTTTTTCCTCAGATGGTTTCCAGGAACCCGTGAAAAGGACATTAAAAAAAAGATGCATCTTTCCTTCCCCACCACCTTCTCCCTTTTTTCTGAAGGATAGATTCATTCCTGCAGTCAGTCAGCAAGAGTTATTAATGCTAGCAATGGGTAGAGGTGAATGACTGCTGGCTACGGCCTCCATTGACCTTAGTCTAAAAATCGATTTGTCATTGGGAGACGGGAAAATTTCAGGACCACCTGTTATTAAATCCCGTTTGTGTCTTCTCTGTAGCTCTGGATTTCAGGTCTTAACCAGAAGGTGGCACGTAAAAGTAACCAAGTGCATTGTTCATCAGCAAGCTGGTCCAACCTGCCTCATTGGAAGGGCTGTTTCTCGAAAGGAAGGAAGCACATTTATTTCCGTTTCTAGCAATTTCTCGCAATCGATTTGAATGAATCTAGCGATTTCTAAAATTTCAATTTATTTCAATATCTAGCAAAAGAAAAGGCCCTCGGTTTGAGTTTTGAATTTTTCTAATGAAAGTCTTAAGGAGTAAAGAAACCATTCTTTGTAAAAGGGAGCAGCTCAGTGGTTAGAGTGCTGGGCTTGGGGGTCAAGAAGAGCCGAACTCAGATTAAGCCTCAGATATTAACTGAGTGACCACTTCACTTCTTTCTTTTTCTGTTCCTTCAGCTGTAAAATGAGGATCATAATGGCACTTAGAGTTTTATGAAGATCAAATGAGGTATTTATAAAGTGCTTAGCACGGGGCCTGGAATAATAGTAGGTGCTTAATAAATGTTTCCATCTTCGGTGTTTGAACAGCAGCCCAGATGCCAGGAATTTCATTCCAGACAGGCCAATGAATTCTAAGTTCTGTACTTGATGCTTTCGGTAGCCTCCAAAGAACAACTCAATTGCACAAATGTTTATTGAGCAAGGACTATGTTCTAAAAAGCATCCGTGCCTTCAAGGAAGTACGTTCTACTGCAAGATTCCTGCTCTCTCCAGGTGCCAAAGGGAGGACGACTTGGAAGAGCAATCTCTGAGTTCAAAATTGACGATTTAAAATTAATTATTGTGTTAGTCCATCTTTTCATGTTATTTCCTGCTGTTTAACGAGGTATTTCTGACCAGATGTGTACTTTTTAGTGACTACTTAGATGCTGACAAAAGAAAAAAAAAAGGTTTCCAGTTGCTTTTGATACCAAACTCATTCATGTCTTCCCCAATATAAATTTAGAAGGATGAACCTAGTGCAGAAGTTTTGGACCCCAATCGTATGCAGCGAGTGGAAGATGAGACAAAAAAAATGAAACACCAGGGAATGGAGACTCTTATAACCCGAAGGCGGAGCTCACTTGATCAAATGTCTCTTTCAATTTTTTTCCTTCCTGGAGATGAAGAATTAAAAAAATTAAAGCAGCAGACATTCTCGTTGAACAACTTTCTTGTCACTTTGTAGTTCCTTTATTACCCGAATGTATTTGTGTATGACAGTAGGAGGGAGACTATAGAATTTATTCCAGAGCTTGGCGTGTAGGACCAAGCTTTGAGGTAGTTAGACTGCTTGTCTCCTTCAGGAGAATTCTTCCCTTTCGGAACACTGATGGGAGACTGCATTTTCCAGTCCTGGTCTCAAAAATGGGGAAACAGGAAAGGAGAGAGACTCTGGAAAATTTCTGGTGGAAGACTAACTAAACTTTTTATATTGCTTTCAGGAAGATATTTTCAACTTTTTCTGCTATTAAATTGAACACATAAAACCTGGAAAAAGGAAATGAAAGGACCCTTAGTCTCCTGAGACAGACGATTATTATACTAAGACCAACTGTCAAAATTCGAACCAGTCCCTCCCTCCAACAAAGAAAATGCTCCTTCCAAAGCAAGGAAGTCTGAGGAATTCTGTCCCCGCTGCTTAAAAGTCGTCCCAGAGGAGGGTCGAGGTGAATTGAAGTGGTGACCTCGAAGAAGAAGCTCTCTAAGGAGACTGGCACTATCAAATGTCATCAAGATAAATAAGGACCCCAACTCCCACTATCTTAAGTAGCTAGCCTATTGATTAAAGAATCATGATGAATGAGGATAGGGCTGTGAAAGAGATCAATACCATGAAACTTCAAAGTCAATCTTTTGGCTGGACTATTGGAACAGGAACGCTAGAAAATAGCACCCTAGAGAATGACTCATCTTGGGTCTGATGGATGCCTGGAAGGCTTTTAGATTTTAGTAGAAGTCGTTTTTAGGAATAAATTAAACAACAACAACAACATCAGTGGTAAGTGTGCTTGTGTAACTCTTCTGAGTGTTTTGGGATGCCAAATGGCAAGGATATATTCATTCATGATCATTTAGCCAAATATTCAAATTCGAAATCCTCAGCTTATCTCAGGAGAGAGTTAAGTATGAATCCAGCATCTTCAGCAATCTTCAAATGGCAATTACTCTGAAATGTAGTATTAACTCTTAGGAGGATAAGTGGAGAAAAGAATGGGCTACACAAAACATTCAGGGAAAAGAGGGCCGTGAGGGGGAGAATGGGAAAACGGAATATCGTGATGCCTCCTTGCCACTTTATACTAATTTTTGGGAAATGGAGAATTGAAAATAGAATAAGTAGTAAAGACCTGATAGGTGAATACTGTTGATAAAGAGTCTTAAGGGAAAAGGTTTTGCTGGGGTTTTTTGATGAGCCATTTGAGAAACTGTTAAAAAATTAGCTGTATTTCCATCATCTTGGTTTTGCTATTTACTGTCTATAGTAGGGATTTTTAACCCTGAAGGGATCCATGGATTGGTATCAGTGAGTCTGTGAAATTCGATGGAAAAAAATTACATCTTTATTTTCATTAACCATTGGTTTCCTCCCTGACTCTCTGTGCTCCACTCTATGCATTTAAAAACATTATGGAGGGGGGCAGCTGGGTAGCTCAGTGGATTGAGAGCCAGGCCTAGAGACGGGAGGTCCTAGGTTCAAATCTGGCCTCCGACACTTCCCAGCTGTGTGACCCTGGGCAAGTCACTTGATCCCCATTGCCTACCCTTACCACTCTTCCACCTATAAGTCAATACGCAGAAGTTAAGGGTTTAAAAAAAAACATTATGGAGGGGGCAGCTGGATGGCTCAGTGGATTGAGAGCCAGGCCTAGAGACAGGAAATCCTGGGTTCAAATCTGACCTTAGACACTTCTAGCTGTGTGACCCTGGGCAAGTCACTTAACCTCCATTGCCTAGCCCTGTAACAAATAAAATTAACATAGAGGGATATATATGAGAGATATTAGGGTTTAAAAAAATTAAAAAAAAACATTATGGAACAAGATTCAGATAGTTAACCAAACTGCCCAGAGGGGTCCAGGACAGAAACAAAGTTTAAGAGCCTCTGATATTATAGGACTTTAAGCAAGTCGCTTAACCCTGCTAGGTCTCAGTTTCCTAATCTGTAAAATGGTAAGTCTGACCTAGAAGCCATCTAAGGTTTCTCACAGCTCTGCCCCTGATCGTCACGATTGTATTCCATAACCCAAGATAGAGTCAGCCTTAAAGCTCTATGAAAAGGCAGCCATTATTATCATAATTCAAAATGTCTCTCCAATTGGGCTATAGAAGGTGATTTTCTTAGAAGGAATTTTACTTTCCTGGCTCAGTTCTGCTCATGCAAAAACCGCTAAGCTATCTTAGGAATGATGACCTCATTCGCTTGTGGGTTCACGGCATCTAGAGGGGAACGATGACTGGGGAAGACCCCTTTGCCACAGCTAATCTCTGAAGTCTGTAAGGCACAGTTCGAGAGTGGGGAGGAGAATGCTTCCCAAGGAGTTGCTTGGCCTTGATGTGATTTTGAGCCATTCGTCGGAATCTTCTTAAAGGGCAGTTTTATATCTGGATGTAGATATAGCATCAACACACATTTGATCCCTGAGAGATTAAATGCCAACTCCAACTGATTTATACATTTTGGAGAATCATACAGGTAGAACTGGAAAGGACTTTGGACCTCATCTCGGGAAGGCAAACTCGGGTGGAGAGAGGTGTGATGGTTTGCCCAAAGTCATATAGGAAGTAAGCAGCACTTGAACCCAAGGCCTCGACCCCAAATACTGCGTTCTTTCCAATGTGCCGGGCCGTGGCTGCAGTTGATATGGTACAGTTGGCCGAATACGGATTACAGAATCCTCTAAGATGCACACATGTACTACGGGAAGTGGAGGAAGGGCCCTGAGAGCAGAGGACGGCTACGTGGACAGCTTTAAGTCCACAGAAGCAGGCAGCATGTTGAGCTCAGGTACACAAAGAAGTCCCACCTGCCTGTTGACTTAAGTCAGCAATGGTCAAACATGGCAAAATACAAACAATGAATGAATGCATCGCTATCCTCTGAAGTCCGCAGAAGTCAGGCCTGGAATGCCCAGCCTCTTGTTCGCTTACCCTACTGGGCTCCTCATCCTCCCCCTCCTGTTTGCACTAAGTCCGGACTCCTCATCCCACTTCTTCCCCTCCAAGGCCACAAGGAGCTCATCTGACAAAATGATCGTCCCAGCGGGGTCAGTAATGGGGAGCACACCTTCCTGGTCCTTTTGACAAAAAGCATTTGAAGTTTGTACTGAAAGGAGCACGTGCAGCTGGTTGCCGCCTGCCTTCGGTGAAGCCGTGCCCTCAACTCTCCCTGACTTGGTTGTAGAATTAATGTGCTTAGTAATGTGGAGGAGGGAACATCCCATGGAGCAAGCTCGGAGTCGCCCTTCTTGGAGCCAGCTCGGCACATGGGGACCTGCTTCCAGTCATATGGCGGCCCTGTGCCGGAAGGACTTGGCAGCTTGGTATGATGAGGAAAGGCCCGAGTGAACACGTCATCCACTCCTTGCCTCATGATAACACAAGGTGTCCGAATACCCCTTCGACTAAAGCCAGAGATGGCTGGAGGAGGCGGGATGCTTGCTTCAACTCTCCCTAGACTCTCTGGAGTCTAGAGAAGGGAACTGAGAGGATGGGAGGGGTGCTCCTTACTTGAACACTACTATCGGAGTATAGACTTCCAAGTGACTTTTTCTGAGTTTGAGAGGTCGGATCCTGTCGGATTAGAGTTGATTGGAGGCAGGGAAACTTCTATATTGGAGAGGAAGGCCACAAGCAAGAATACGGGTTCGAGCCTGGCTCTCTTACCAACGGTCGTGCCTCAGGACTTGTTTGGACGGTGAAGAGCTGAGGTGAAATGTAAAATGTCTAATTAACGGTCCCGCAAACTGCTTTATGTTCTCTTAAGGTTTAAGCATTAGCCTCCCAACAGATTTTACCAGGAGTCATAAATTGTTCCTGAATCCTGCTTTAAGTCATTCTCTTAATGCACCCTGAGTCTTTTATGTTTCACGTTTCTTTTGTGTGTAGGAATAAATGATGTGAGCCATAACCTAAGCTCCATGTAAAATCATCCCCAAGACGCTGGGTGGGGACTTAATGAACCAGAGAGTAGGAGAACAGAGAGCAGCCCAGCCCCCTTCTCATTAGCAGGCAGATGCCCCAGAACTGAACCTGGTCCAAACCGCATGCCTGAGTACAGAACTGGGTGGGCCATAGTAAGATTGTGGAGAGGCTAAAGAGTCCCCGGGGACCCAGCGGCAGTTCTTTAAGGTTCAGGGAAAAACATACTCGATATCAATTAGTGCCAAGGTAAACTGCCAGTATGGGGTAGGGTGGGGGGCAAAGCTCTCTCGTGTCTTTGTAAACCAACGAATCCTGTGAAAACGTTTCCACGTGCTCAAGGGGGAAGAGAGTGGGCCCTGGCGCCCATGGTGGCCTTCTCCATGGCCGTGAGGAATGAGTCTGAACGTGGGACCCAGCTGGCCCCCTTTAGGACCAGAAGTATTGTCTGCCGTGACGTGGTTTGTTCTCTTTCTTTCAACTAATTGGAGGGTGGTTGGAGAAGGGCAGCCACTGTGATGTTACTATGGAAAGCGGGAAGAGGGGGAGCAAGTGAAATGGGCAGGAGAAGGAAAACATCTGTACAGTCGGGCGCTCGGGCTTGGGCTGCGCTCCGGGCCTTCCCGGCCCTTCTCCCCTCTTTAAAGAGTCACAGCTCTAAAGTCTTCTGGACAGTGCCTAGCCCATAGCAGGAAGCACTCTAGAAATGCTATTCTTTTATCATCATCATCATCATCATCATCATTCCTCCAACGGAGGTGTGAGACGTCTCGGGTTCTCAGGCCTGGTTCAAAGCGATGCCGAGCTCAGAGGATGTTAGCGACACACTGACTGAGCTTTTCTCCAAATTATGTCGTGTGTTTATAAAAAGTGAAAAGAAAAAGCAAAAAAAAAAGTCACTCCATTAGAAGTGCTAAATGAGGATCATAATGAGATCTCCAAAGTCTTGCCAAGTGAATTTAATCACTTTCTGATCCCAACAGCCACACAATTCAACTTTCTTAGCATAATTAAGCAAGTGACAATGAGGATACTATTCTAAGACATGGTAATGAGATGCTGTGGGGCCTGAATTCAGCTGGAGGGGAATTCCTATTAAATATTTATTAGCTCTGCAGCTTCTCTAATAGCTGGAAAAAATAGAAAAGGAAATTTAGTTAAGTAAGGGCCTTTTCCTCAGAAATGAGACTGAGGCTTCTTCATGGCTGTGGCTGGAGGGCTTTGTTCAGCTGTAATAAAAATCATAGTTTAGGTGCTGAGGTTATGCGAGGAAATGAAAATGGAGGAGAGAGAGAGACGCCGATTGAAGTGGCGATTGGACGTCTCAGGAAATCCACTTACCCTAAGTGGACAAGTTTTGGCAATTCTGTCTCCACAATCTCTCTTCCCACCCAGCTCCTTCTCTTCACTCTCATGGCTACCGCCCTAATTGAGGTACTCACCACTTCTGGCCTGGACCGTTGCTGTGGCAACCTAATTGTTCTCCTGGTTTCTAGATGCTCTCTTTCTACACAGCTGTCCATTTGATATTTTTAAGTCTGAGCATGTTATTCCCCATGCTCAACAAGCTACGGTGACTCACGGTCACCATCAGGATAGAGCCTTTCACAAAAATGATCCTACTTGGGTGATAGGGATCAGTGTTTAAGGCAGAGGAAGGTGCCGGACACTTGTCTGGTGGCTTTAATTCACCCTTTCGCCCCCACTTCCACCATATCCTTTAGGGGGCGTATGATTCCATTTCTATTTCATTCATTCATTCATTTATTTATAAACCTTCCAGCTTAGAATAAACACTGTATTGGCTCCTAGGTGGAAGAGTGGTAAGGGTGGGCAATGGGGGTCAAGTGACTTGCCCAGGGTCACCCAGCTGGGAAGTGTCTGAGGTCAGATTCGAACTCAGAACCTCTTGTCTCTAGGCTTGACTCTATCCACTAAGCCAACCTGGTCACCTCCTCGGTTTTTATTTACTAAATGACTACTATGTGCACGATTCTCTGGTAGGTACTGATAATGTGGTTTTAAATTTGCCATCTCATCAGTGCGGGTACTCCTTCCAATGATGTGGTTTGCCACCCATCCATGACCTCTTATTCTATCCATCTCTTATACATGTTCTGATATGCAAGGGGCCTTCTAGTTGATGTGGCCCCAAGGAGCTTCCAGGCTTAGTGGGAGCTGTGACATGTACAAATGAATATAACACAAGGTGGGGGCCTGTAGGGGCAGAGGCATGACTTGAACAAAATGCTCTAGGGAAGATGGAGGAGGGGACAAACAAGTTCATCTGGGGGAAGAAGGAATAGGTAGTATGTGAGCTGTGCCTCGAAGGAGGAGAAGAGCTTCGGCCGGTGAAGAAGTGGGAGTAAATAACAGGCACAGGGGATGACCTGCACTGAAGATTGGAACCCTCATGTTGAGCCTGAGGAACAGTCCAGTTTCATGCATAGCAGGGAAGTACTGTAAAGAGAAGCAACTCAGCATAATGGAGAATTAGCTCTAAAGTAAACAAGAGGATGACGATGGTGAAAGTACTTAACTTTTTCGTGCTCTAGAGCAGTGATGGGCAAGCTTTTTAAAGAGGGGGCCAAAGGAAAGGAAACGCTCATCTGTCAGTCTGTCTCTAAGGCAACTCTTTTGAAGTTTCATTGTATCGTATCCTACTCGTTGTATTCTTCAGATTAGGAATAATGTCGCACAGCCAGATAGAACATTTCATCACTGCCCTAGACCATGCCCTAATTCTGAAAGTTGGAGAGAGGGTGCTAATCTGCCTTGGTAGAGGAATTTCCTCACCTGGGAGCTCCCTATAACAATCAAATTACAGTTTTAAGTAAAAGAAAACAGAAAGGAGGGCAAACTGGGTGGCTCAGTGGATTGAGAGTCAGGTCCATAGACTAGGTTCCAATCTGGCCTCAGACACTTCCCAGCTGTGTGACCCTGGGCAAGTCACTTGACCTTCATTGCCCACCCTTACCACTCTTCTGCCTTAGAACCAATACCCAGTATTGATTCTAAGAAAGAAGGTGAGGGTAAGAAAGAAAGAAAGAAAGAAAGAAAGAAAGAAAGAAAGAAAGAAAGAAAGAAAGAAAATGGTTTAGACTGTGGCCAGGTGGATTAGGGCATTTAATTCTAGGCTAAAGAGACTGAATTTTTTTCCCGTGGTGATGGGATGCCAACCTTTATGGGCAGAGGGGTAAAATGATTAGACCTGTGGCTGCCTTATTTTGTCAGTTGTATGAAGAATGGATGGGAAAGATTGGAGGCAGGGAGAAGGCTTTTCTAGTAACCCAGGCAGAGAGAATGGTAACAATGGGAGTGGATAGCTATTCTGAAATGCACTTCCTATTTTTCCTTCTCTTCCTGTCTAATCCCTTCTCACTCGGTTTCCTCTCATGTCTTCTTTCTTTGTTCTCTTCGCCTTCATCCTGTTCTCTCATTCATTCCTCACCTCCAGAAGGCCAGGATTTGAAAGTCAACAAACAGGGTGGCAGTAGGGGAAACCTAGAAAAAAATGGCAGGATGTTTTTTTCTTTTTTTCTCTTATCTCTTAAAAATTTTTTTTCTAGAAAAAAGTGAACTTATTGGATCCTTCCTTCCTATCTTTATCTTTTTTAAAAAAGACGGTTGTAAAGAAGGTGCCTATCTGTCTTGGTAGAGGAATTTCCTCACTTGGGATCTCCCTATATAAAAAAAGAAGAAAACTAGCTAGATTGGGGAGACATTGATTACCCGCTCCTTTCATTTGAGTTATGAGAACTATTCCTTTTTTTAAAATATTTTCTTTTTTTCCTATTTTTTCAACCTTTGTTTTTTTTTAGTCTGAACCAAATTCTTCCCCTTCCCCGCCTCCCCCCCAAGAGGCCAAGCAATGTGATGTGGATCGTACATGTGTAATGGAGAACTATTTCTAACATACATTTGATTAAGCCTGTCACTGACAGAACATGGGCTGGGCTTGAATTCTACCTCTGCTCTCCGTCTATCTCTATCTTGTTCTTCGTTTTCCTCACCAGTAAAATGGAGATGCTAATACCTGTCACTAACAGCCCGACAGAGTGGTCGAGAGGAGCACTGTGTATAAAGGAATAAAGAAATGTATAAAGAAATGCCAGTTATTATTATTATTATTATCACTATCACTATGTAGTAGGAAGTTTCACGTTAAACCCAGTGTTCGTCGGAATCCTTCTACACTATGGAGAAGCATTAGAAGACAATTGGGAAATGGAAGGGAGAGGGTATTTCTGTTTTCAAAGGGGCTATGCAGTCTTTGTAAGGAGAGGGAAATCGAGGAAGGAAGGAACGCACAAAGGCAGGCTCATGGTATTTGAAAGTTCTGGCCTTCGAGTTGACTTTGGATTGCTTTTATTGGTTTGTCTCCTCTTGACTAGACCTCAGAGTCTTCCGCGCAGAGCAGTAGCGTGTCCTGTTGGTCACTGTAGAAGTGGGAAAACCGAAGCCTCTTTCTCAGCTCCCTTCAAAGGCAGGACTTTCAGAAGGAAGAGTAAGTGCAAAGGCTTTGAAAGGTTACAGCAAAGTCAGAACTGGCTCCTCCTGACTCTGGAACGTTGAGATTCCCTGAAGGAGCTAGCTACAGTATGGATCGCTGCCATCTCTTCCTTCTTGTACCAAATCAAGATGTAATTATCCCCCAAAGGCTCAATTAGGGCAAGCCCTCAATTTTTGCAAGTCCATAAAGAGAGAGAAATGAAACATTAGAAGGAGGAATGCCTACCATCAGTGGAAGTTCTAAAAAGAGGCAAAGGCATATGTGGCGAAATTCTGCATTTGATTTCTATGAGATGCCTCAGTTTCCCCTTTTTACTCCATGCTTCTTTTGTAGAAGGCAATGCTTCCTGGGTAGGATTGAAATAGTAGACGATATCGAGTTCAGAGAACATGCTAACTTTCTTTATGTCAGTAAACTTTCTTTTCTCCTTTTCTCAGACTGTTTTTTTCTTATAACCTGATAAGCATGAAGATGTGCCAGATTTTTAAAATCATAGCCAAAGTTTCCATGTAGAATAAAGGCTTATAAAGCACTTCATCTGCATGGTCTTCCTGGAGTCTCAAAACAAGCCTGTGAGAAAGGTACTGCAGATGTTATTACCCCCATTTTGCAAATGGAGGAGAGTTTATAGGACCATCATAGAGCTGGACAGGACCTTGAAGACTGTTTCATGTACCCTTTTCTTTTTACAGATGAGGAAACTGAGGCCCAAGGAGGTGGTGTGACTTACCCAAAGTCATAGAGGAAGGGGCAGCTGGGTAGCTCAGTGGAGTGAGAGTCAGGCCTAGAGACAGGAGGTCCTAGATTCAAACCCGGCCTCAGCCACTTCCCAGCTGTGTGACCCTGGGCAAGTCACTTGACCCCCATTGCCCACCCTTACCAATCTTCCACCTATGAGACAATACACCGAAGTACAAGGGTTTAAAAAAAAAACAAAAAAAAAACCCCAAAGTCATAGAGGAAGTATCAAAGGTAAGGCCTGAACCCATGTTTTTCTGGGCATATCCTTAAAGAATAATGGCTTGTAGTTCAAAGTAGAACATTGAAAAGTAAATTCAATTAGGACATTTGAAATTGTTTTCTGAATAAGTTCCATATTTTGACATGCTAACAATGATTTTATGAGCAAACCCAATTATACGCAGTATATTTTCAGTTTGGTTGGTAAGTAACAAGGGTACTTCATTTGGAACCAGAGGAACTCGCTCTATTATTTGTGACTTGTGTCATTCTGTCCGGGGTACAGTAGTCCTAGATACAAAAAGGGGAATTGGATGAGGTTGTTTTTAAGGGTTCTTCTGGCTCTCATGTTTTATTTCAAGCACTATATGTGCTTCAATTTTTTCCCAAATTGCAGTCTGTACCTTCTGCTTCCCCAAACAATAATACTGACATTACAATCGACCATGAAGATAATTTCCCATGGTTTCAGCAATTTGGGCAAATGTTCTATTTTCGAGGAGCCTTGGATCTTGAGGACGTGGTTGATGTGGGCACATTTAGAGAGGGATATTTTCCTGTCTTTTCTTTTATTATTTTTTCCATTTCTTCTTTAAAAAATGTATGTATGTATTTATTTAATTCCGAATATTTTTCCATGGTTACATGATTCATAGTCTTTCTAGAGAAGGATATTTTAAAGCTACCATTGTCTTCCGCCTACTTCCAGACTAGCCACCTTTCCTGTGATCTTTTAGAATATAAAACATTGTCCAGGGAAAGATCATAGGTGGAAGTGGAAAGAATTGGGAAAGATGAATATGATGAGAAGGGACACTTATAAGTTTGTTGCAGAGGGCCATCCGACTCACTTGTGATCGACTGCTGGTAGAGACTATAAAGCCCAAAGAAAAAGGAAGCAAAATGCCACGGACTTGTAGGATTATAACTTTAGGACTGGAGGGGACCTTATAGGCCATAGATGTCAACACGCTTTCCTGATTCTAAGAGGTGAAGTGACTTACCCCAGATCACACAGCTAGAAAGCAGCAGAGACAGGATTCAATGCCAAGTCCCGGATTCTAAGCCCAGTGTTCTTTATAGCTGATAGATGCTGTGATGAAACGATTATACTCTACATTTATAACCCTTTTTTCTTTAAAAATGCTTCGTTCCACCAGTGACAAACTCTTTTAGAAATGATTTGTTTTTATATTTCAAACAACAGCTCATAAAAGGCTGTTTAGGTGGAAGCATTTAAGAAATACCAAAGTGGAAAATTATCCTTTTTCGATTTATAATGCCAGCCGCAGAAATTCGCATCGAAGGTTGCTTGCCTGGTGTCCTCCTTGGAGAAGGAAGGCTAGAAAAGGTACAAGACTTCCTATATCTACATACTGTCAATCAGTCAGTTGATAAACATTTACTGAGTGCCTACTATGTGACAGGTACTGTGCCTTAGCACTTTCAGAAGTGAAACTAGAAGCTGATAGAGGACAGAACCGCTCCCTCGTTGATAAGAGTAGAGGATATTAAACTGGATTAATTTGAACTCACAAAAGAGAGAATTTGTTGTAGAGTACTCTGTAATAGTTACCAACTAGAAGGAGAACACCTGCAGTTGACTGGGAGTTTTTATTCTTAAGATCATAGGGTTTAGAGCTGTGAGGGATTTGGGAGTCTGATCCCACTGCTTTACAAGTGAAGAAACTGAGGCCAAAGAGGCTAAGCGACTTGCCCGAAGTCATGCAGGTGACTGAGTCAGTGCCCTTGTCCTGTTTCCTAATATGGTCAGAATCAATCATGTCACATGCCTTCAGCAAATATAGTATGGATCCCCAACCCAATAAGTCAGAGTGTGTGTTTTAAGGGGTGCATAGGTTGGGAGAGGAAGGAGTAAGGAAGGGAGCTTTCCTTATAATAGGTCTATGTGTTCATTGAGAGCGTCAGTAGGTCAATGGAAGAGTTCACGGAGACTAAATTTCTGTTACCTGAAAAATGAGCTTAGGTTTGACTCATGTCTCGGGTCTCTCTTTTCAAAATTTAAAAAAAAAAGTTTTTGTGAGAATTTTAGTCATGGTCATTTCTAGATCCCTTCCCTTGTGCCCTGTCTCTACCCAGTGGTTCCCAAACATTTTTGGCCTACCGCCCCCTTTCCAGGAAAAATATAACTTACTATGTGACCCTGTCACATACTATCACTGCCCCCTTACAGTTATTCACTGCCCCCAAATGCACCTGTGGCCATCACTGCTCTCCTGGATTGCTGCAGCACCCACCAGGGGGCGGTGGCGCCCACTTTGGGAATCACTGCTCTACACCATCAGCCTCTTCTTTTAACAAAGAAGAGTTCAGCAAACTCTGCTGACAGGGACCACATCTGATGGTGTATGCAATGTTTCATGCCCATCTATCTCCTCTCCAGCAATAACAGGAGAGGGGTTATTTCCTCCTCTCTTATCAAGTGGCTAAAATTGCTTATTTTAATTGTTCAGTGTCCCATTCATTTTCTTGTTCTTTCCATTTATATCACTGTAGTCATCATAAATATTGTTTTCCTGGTTCAGGCTACTCTACTCTGTAGCAGTTCATACAAGTCTTCCCATGTTTCTCAGAATCCCTCTTATTTGTCATTTCCTATGATGTGGTAACATTCCATCGCATTCATACGCTGGAATGTGTTCAGCCATTCTGGTATCAGTGGCATCCATCTTGTTTCCTTTTTTTTGCTGCTAGAAAGAGTTCAGCTATGCATATTTTGACACTGTGTAGGCCTTTTCTATCTTTGGAGTTCCTTGGAGAATAAGTCTAGCACAGTCATCTCTGAGTGAAAGCGTGTAGAGGGAGTTTCATCCCCTCCCCTTCCTGGATTGCCAACCTGGTACATCCCATTTTGCGTGCCGGCTCTGAATCCATGGATGTGAATAAAAGGGTATGGGTGTGACCCGACCTCTCGCTACTTCCCTGAACATGGCACAAGAGCCCAGAAGGAGGACCGTGTGAGAGGATGAACACGTGGTCAGACTTAGGTTAGAACAGAGGCTTTAAACTTCTATCTATTTGTTTTCTTTATTTCAAGTGATTATTAATAAACTCTATGGAAAATAAGAACCTGGAGTTATTCATTTTAATCTAACAAAAGGTGAGAATTACTCAGTTGCTTTTCTTACAGAATTCCGAATTGCTTTCTAGAACAGTTAAGTCAATGCACATCTGGTTTCACATACCATGTATTCACATACCTGGCTTCTCACAACTTCTCTATCATTTGCCATTCTTACCAATTTGCTACCTTACATTACATTTACTGTCTTCCCTTACATTTTTTGCTACATTTACTTTCCTGTGAATTTGGACGGCCGCATGGACAATGGGAACCGAGAACTATAATTGAAGGGAAGTCACCTGGGGCAGGCTACCTTCAGACTGTTACCTGGTGGGAGAGTTTGGGGCTTTCTCGAACAGCTCTCTCCTTCAAAAATCCCATAGGCACAATTGTTGAAAGTTAGACTGACCCACGGTAGGTTGGGCACTGCATGGGGCGGACACATGGTTACATCATTGACTCAGACCTTTCATTCTGATGTATCAAAGCACAGTAATTTCACAAATGATATGCAGCTCATTAGCTGTGGATGCTTGGTTCACTTGGTTGGAACATGGGATAAATGAGGACAGAGGGACAGATTCTGGTCCTCCATGGAACAGTTTGTTTTCTCCATTTCATGGCCATGGTACTATATCTGTAATCATGCCAGCCACCTCTCTAATAGATGCAATTGGAAAACAAGAAAAGCTGGGTAAGAGAGTATGGCTGCTGCTCTTGTGGCCTCTCGGGGTGCATGTCCTGATGAAAACTTGGTAGTGCCTTTGACTTTATATAGAAGGTCCTGGAGGCAGCAGGGTGGCTCAGTGGATTGAGAGCCAGGTCTAGAGATGGGAGGTCCCAGGTTCAAATCTGGCTTCAGATACTTTAGCTGTGTGACCCTGGACAAGTCACTTGACCCCCATTGCCCAGCCCTTACTGCTCTTCTGCTTCAGAACCTGTACACAGTATTGATTCCAAGATGGAAGGTGAGGGCTTAAAAAAAAAGAAAAAGCAGATCCCATGGACTTACCTAGAGGAATGTACCCAGGCCTTACAAATGGCTATGGAGAGTTACACTTTATATTTCTATTTTGGGGGCATATACTTTAAATCTGGATATATTGGAAGTTCCTACGTAAGGCCGCATTCTGTTTTGCCTGTAGTTCATGGCTGAATAAAATAGCAAATCCCTAGTTTGAAAGAACTATCCTGCTCTCATTTAGTCAAAGGAAGATTGCTCGCTTGCTCTCTCTTGGTAGATCACCTCTTAGAGTCATTGGACTGCTAAAACACTGAGCTCTGCATAGGGCATTTAAAAAAATCTTTCCTCCCTCTCTCCTAAATGAGCTTCCAGATGGACTGGCGGTCAGCCAGATCATTTAAGGACGGCAGATATTCTAAAGCATTTTTATTCACTTAAATGTTCTAAAGGTCCTTGTGGAAAAAAAAATCTTGATGGTCTGTCTAGGGTGTAGACAATTTTCCAATCCTTTTACCTGCTTTTCACTGTGCATACTCTATTAACTGAGCTTTACACTAGCAGAGTTAAGGAAGCTCGGTGAAGAATTTGCTGAAAGATTTAAAATTTTCTGACTCTTCCCTGATGACAGTGGTGATTTAATACCCCAAGCCCCCTTTATTTAGAGTCCTACTAAAATGTGTGAGTGAGTGAGTGAGTGAGTGAGTGTGTGTGTGTGTGTGTGTGTGTGTGTGTGTGTGTGTGTGTGTGTGAGAGAGAGAGAGAGAGAGAGAGAGAGAGAGAGAGAGAGGCTCTGAAAAATTGAGCTGATTAGAGGATTTTCTCAGTATATCCCTGAAGCCCATAGTAAATCCTCTCTAACCCAGACTTGCTCCAAGATGGAAATCAATGGCTTGTCTTTAAGACTCATGCAGAGGTGGGCAGTTAGGTGGTCCAGTGGATTGAGAGCCAGGCCTTGAGATGGAGATCCTGAGTTCAGATCTGGCCTCAGATACTTCCTACCTTTGTAACCCCGAGTAAAGTCACTTAACCCCGTTGCCTAGCCCTTACCACTCTTCTACCTTGGAACCGATATGCAGTATTATTGTGTCTAAGATGGAAGGCAGGTTTTTGTTTAAAAGACTAAGAGATTCCCTTCTAAAAGCACTTTAGGACTTCTCTTAGGCACTTTTCACACTTCCCTGTGTCTTATATTTCTTTCTAGGCATATGTTATATCCCTTCCTAGATTATAAATTCCTCGAGAGTAGGAATCCAAGTCTTAGTCACCTTTATCTCTCCACTTCCTAGAGCAGAGCCTTGTATACAGTAGACGTTTATATGATGCATGAGATGATAGCATTCCATTCAAGAGTATGCCTCAGTGGTTATAAACCAAACAGTTAGCTGTTATATCTTCTGTTAATTGTCCACCACTGTCCTCCTCCAAAACCTCACCTGGCCCCCATGGGAGCCTGGGTTCTTGAATAATAATTGCCAGAGGAGTTGCGTCTCGGGGCTTGACAATGAACTGTAATAGAGCAAAAGATGCATCCCCAGAGAATGCAGGAGGCACAAACTGATGGATGTTGTTAGCTACAGTAACTCAGGAAGACCATCGAACAAGGCATGGAGGATCCCCATCATTTGGATGGAGTACTCGTATCAGCGACAGTAGAGGGAAGTTGTCAAATCCTCAAGCAAAATTCCATAGGTGTGGTCAACAAACTTGAAAACAGTGTTTGTTACTAATAATTGCCCATCAATGTTGAAGAATGGCTGTTTTATGAAAGATACTAAGGTCATTAAGCCCCCTTCCTGTTCTAAGTCTCTGAGCCTGGAAGAGTTAACATTTGATTGTTAGCCTAATACTTTTTCCCCACCTGCTGCCTTTGGGAATCCTGCTTACTGGCCAGCATCCTGGGAAATGGCCTTTCCCTCTGGTACTTCAAGGGCGACTGTCCAGTGGCCTGAAATAGCTGACATACCTGTGAAACAAGCCCCATTGATTTTCTCCTCCTTCAGAGCATCAGCATTATTATTTTGAGCAATCAGAGAACAAACAACTACTGATTACCATCCACGGCAACTGCTTAGGCATTGAATAGCCTCATTTGATACCTTTAGACAGCATGGTAAAGTGAATTGAGCATTGGAGAGTGGTACCTGGTTGACCCGAGTTCAAATCTTGACTCTCAGTGGCCATGGGTAGGTAAAAACCTCTCTGAGCTTCAGGCAACTCTAAGACAATAAATTACAATTAGATGGTGATATGCGTGGCGTCGAATCCTTGACGTATCGCCATTTGATATCCTTAAAATTCTCCTCGCCCCTCACTTCTGTTCCTTTCTCTCCTCACATCTAGCTCCCCCACCACCCAACAAATGGTGGCAGAAAATTATATTAGTAACAGCCATTTGTAAAGCATTCGGCAGACCTTGGAAGGAAGGTGTTGGCTACGTGGGCATTATTATTACCGTATGTTGAAAAACATCCAACTCCTTTTCTTTCATCCCTACCACAGGCACCAATTGCACGGGGTGTGTTTTTGATTCCAAAGACTGTTTGCATTTCTCAGTGGTTTCAGGCCATTAAATGGACTAACCAATGAATAAAACCAGGAGGGAAGAAATATAGCTCTGGGTACCAATCAGACGGGCAAAGGCACTAGAGGTCTGTGCAGCTTCCAAGAGCCCCTGGCTGCTAACACTTTCGTGGCAACACAGCTGCATACGTGGCTTCAATGAATTCCAGTATCTGGAGAAACTGTTCTTACTGTGATCCGAATACCGAGCTGGGTCAGAGAGAGACATCGTTTCTTCTCTTTGCGGCATGTGGTGAGATCCACCGAAACCCAGACTGCCTTGAGACAGTGAAATGAGAATGACCTTTTCCTGTGATCTCAGGCGAGCATAGCCTCATCTGCTCCTGGAAGAAAGGCAGGGCTTGATTGTTCTCGGCCTATTTACGTTCGAAGGAGTTGAGCAAGTTTGCCGAGATGGTGGTTTCCTTGAGGGGGAAACATCTCCTCGGAGCGGGGAGAAAGCCCCATTCTTGTTATTACTATTTTCTGAAATGCAGGGGTCTCTAATATGACAGCCATGGTTCCACGACTGTGCCTTTAATGGAGTGAGCAGATTGCAGTAAGAATGTGATGGTGTTCAGTAAATGTAATGACTTTATGAAGATAAATGTTTCCCTTCTGAGGCCCCTTCTTGTCAGGATACATTTAATACCGCCATCGCTTTGAGGACTAAATTCCTGTAGCACTTTGCAGCATATTAACATGTTTTCCTCACCACATGAAATTGCACAAAATAATAATGTTTCGGCATCCCCTTGTACATTTTTATTACTGCCAATGAATAGGAGGAAATTAACCATTATGGCCAACATTATTCACAGGGACAAATTCCTAACTCATTTCCCGGAGAATAATAAATAACAAAATGAATAAGATGCCTTTAATTTCACATGTGAATTATCAAAGATTCCTCCAAGCCACAGAAGAGAGCCAGTCATGTTTATCTGCAAAATACAAATAGATGGAAAACATTTTCCATGGCTGCCTCACTAACGCCTTAGCTGCCCTGGTCTCTTGTGCTAAACAGCAGCACACCACTTCTTGTGAATTGTCCCGAGGAAATTGGAGTCTCGTTTCGAGAGAGCTTCTTAAACTTTTTTGGTTCATGGACCTCCTGGGCCATCTACATCGCATGGACCTTCTTCTCAGAGTCCTGTTTGGAAATGAAGCAAAGAAAAGACAGAGGATTACAACGGAAGCCAGTTACATTGAAATAGAGTTGTCTGTATATCTCTCTGTATAACCCAAAACGACAAACAAACGAGCAAAACAAACTCATGGATCCCCAGTTAAGGACCCTTGCTCTAGGGAAACCTGGCACACCCTCTAATTATAAACCTGAGGAGCTATTATTAACTCTGACATTTTAGCCACAATTTGGCATTCGCATATTGACCATTTTATTCCATAGACTTCCTGGAGGCAAAAGTCAACACGAGTCAACTCCCATAAAAATTAATTTTCTTCTATGAAAAATCCCTTGGTAATGACAATCTTCTAAGCCTGGGCCAATAACTCACTTATTTCGAGCTTGATTGAATGCACCAAAATTCTAGGCTAATGAATTAACATGGATACCCATTTGTGGTTTATTATCCTCCAATCTGATCATCTAATCCAATCTTGTCAGTTTATAGGCAAGGAATCTGCAGCACAGAGGAGGGAAGAGGCTTCCCCAATGATGTCCGGCACTAAATCTAGAGCCCTTTTCATGACCCTAATGGACCTCAAGTTATACTAGGAATTAGATTTAATGTCATAAGCACTTATTAAGGATCTACTGTGTGTGGCATTCTACACTTAGGCAATGGGAGCACAAAGACAAAATAGAAATAGTCCTTTCTCTCAAGGAGCTGATATTTCCCTGGCAAAGGATCATCAAAGATTAAAAACACGCAAACAGGATGAAATATTTTTATACTTTGCGACTTTTCCATATGTTGTCATCAGCACTATTTGGTACCTGCTACCTGAGGGTGTTAGGTATGGAGACAGGTGCAAGATAGAATTCTTCCTCTCAAGGAGCCTACAGTCAAGATGTGGAGAAAGGATGATTCCCTAAACCCCAGGAGCTCAGAAAAGGGAGCATCACCAAGAAGTAGAGTATCTGGGAAAGAACTCATAGAATATGCCATATAATGATAACCGACATTTAGATGGCTAACTTCAAAGTTTGTAAAGCTCTTCACATATATGATCCTATTTCATTCTCACAATAACCTCATGAGTGGAATACTGTATTACTATTTCCATTTGGTATATGAGGAAATAGACTCACAAGTTTAAGTGGTCCATGGTAAAACCGTAAGGGAAGTGACACAGGTAGGGAGTAGAAAATTAGACATTCTGGGTACAAATACCAGTTCTCTGACTTGTATTCAACATTTATTATTTTTTATCAGATGTATGATTTTTTTTGCAAGTCACTTGACATCTCTGGGCCTCAGTGTCCTCAAATGTAAAGCAAGAAAGTTAGACTAGAAGATCTGTTAAGTCCCTTCCAGCTTTAAATATATGATCCCATAAACTGAATTTAGTAAATGTTAAGACAGACACAGAATGACAATTTAGAGCAAGCTAAACCAAACAAAAAAAATCTGTCTTTGTCATGTCAGTAGAGGCATATATTTAAAGAGTTGGTATGCAGTTCCACCTGGCCCTTTGTCTTGGTGTGGAAACTATGAAGTAGAGTTTAGCACAGTCTATATTAAATGCAAAAGACTGTAAAAATTTAAATTTAGGATTTATGCTAAATATGAGAACTCTAAAGTAATATTGTGGTTACAGATTTTAAAATATTACAGCTTAAGTCAAAATGATTTTTAGCAGCTTTATTTACAAAGAGGTGGAAAGAATAAAGTGGAAAAATGTAGATAAAGAGACAGAAAGTACTGCTTAGCTACATATACCTTAAGTTTAGTCCTAATGTCTCCAGACCACAAATGAGAATCCGAAAGTGAATCTTGCCAGAATCCAAAGTCCTAATTAGGAAGCCGAAATCTGAAGAACCAGGAAGCACTGAAGAATCCACCAAGGACCTTCAGTGCACACAAGGCTAAGACTGCCAAGAATCTCACTAGAACTCATGCTGAAGGGAGTGTCCCACCAAAGCACCAACGAGAAGAGAGGATCTCCTCACTGAAGAACCAAGGAAGGAATCACTCCACTCACCACCTCCAAACTGCCGACACAGGATCCAGGGAAAGAGTCTCCTCTTCCAGTCTAGCTCTTCAACACAGAGAGAGTGACTGAATCCTTAAGCTAGCCTTTTGAAAGCAGTTTTCTTGATGTCACTTCCTGTTGCTCCCCCACTTTATGGGAACCAATGGAAGCCTTTCAATTTGCCTAGCACTACCCAAGGAGGGGGTTAGTGACCTTTGGAGGTGTGAGCTTACTTTAGTAAGTGACTTGAAAACTCTCTTACTTAGTGTCAAGTAGGGATATTTTAAGTTCTTAATTTGTTTAGCTAAAAATAGACAAGGGAAGAGTTAATTCTATCTTCAGAAGACTTAAGCTATTTTTCACTTTATTATGTATTTTAAACATGTTTTTTCTTTTCAGATTTTGATTTCCAAATTCGTTCTCTCCCTCCCACCCCTAAGTCGCCCATTGAGAAGACAAGTAATTTTCTATCAATTATACATGTGAAATAATGGAAACCATATTAGCCATATACTTTTTTAAAGCACAAAAAGTAAAATGAGAAAATTATCCATGAATTTGCACCCAGAGTTCAACCTTCTCTCTTTTTTCATCATGAGTCCTTTGGAATTGTCTTGGATCATTATATGGATCAGAGTTACAAAATCTTTCACAGCTGATCATCATTACAACATTAGCATTACTGTGCGCAATGATCTCCTGGTTCCTCTCACTTTGCTTTGCATCAATTCATATAGATTTTGCCATGTTTTTCTGAAACCACCTTCTCCCCTCATTATTTCTTACAAACACAATAGTATTCCATTAAAATCATATGCCACAACTTGTTCAGCCATTCTACAATTGATGAGTGTCCCCTTAATTTCCAATTCTTTGCTATCACAAAAAGAGTTGTTAGAAATAATTTTGTACATAAAGGTCCTTTTCTCTTTTTTATGATCTCTTTGGAATACAGACCTAGTAATGGTATTTCTGGGTCAAAGGGTATACCCAGTTTTGTACTCCTTTGGGCATAGTACCAATTTGTTTTCCAAAATAGCTGGACCAGTTCATAACACTACCAGCAGTTCATTGGTGTCCCTATTTTTCTCTCATCTCCAGTATTTGTCATTTCTGGTAAGTATGAGATGGTACCTCAGAGTTGTTTTAATTTGCATTTCTTTAATCAATAGTGATACATTTTTTTTCATATGACTATTGATAGCTTTGGTTTCTTTTTTTTTTTTTAAACAGCTTGCTCATATCCTGAAACCATTTATCAATTGTGGAATGCCTCTTATTTTTATAAATTTGACTCAGTTCTACACTCAGTATATTTATGAGAAATCAATCCTTTGGGGCAGTTGGGTAGCTCAGTGGATTGAGAGTCAGGTCTAGAGATGGGAGGTCCTAGGTTCAAAGCCAGCCTCAGACACTTCCCAGCTGTGTGACCCTGGGCATGTCACTTGACCCCCATTGCCCACCCTTACCACTCTTCTACCTGTGAGCCAATACACAGAAGTTAAGGGTTAAAAAAAAGAAATCAATCCTTCATCAGAGCAACTTGGAAAAATTTTTGACATTACTTCATTATCTATAGTACCTTTTAGCAAAACATAGACCTTTCGTTGTGGTAATCCAATAATTCTTAAATGATGTCTCCTCAGTCTATCTTCTACACTTCACTTGTTTTTTTCCAAAGAAATATTTAACATTTTCTTCTTCTTTTAATTTTGATTCTTTCTTTATGTCTCATGGAGTCATTGGTTTCCACTTGTCCAATTCTAATTTTTACAGAATTATTTTCTTCAGCAAGCTTTTGAACCTATTTTCCCATTTGACCTATTCTGTTTTTTAAGGAGCTCTTTCTTTAAGTGAATTTCTATACCCTTTTAAATGACCATTAGATGAATTTTGTTTTTCTAAGTTGTAATTTTCTTCAGTATTTTTTAACATTTATTAATATTTTTAAATGTTAACATGGTTACATAATTCATGCTCTTACTTTCCCATTCGCGCCCCCCAACTTCCCCCTCCCCCTGATGTCAGATATGTATTTCCACTGGTTTTAACATGTGTCATTGATCAAGACCTATTTCCAGATTGTTGATAGTTGCATTGGTGTGGTAGTTTTGAGTCTACATCCCCAATCATGTCCACCTCAACCCATGTGTTCAAGCAGTTGTTTTTCTTCTGTTTCCACTCCTGCAGTTCTTCCTCTGAATGTGGGTAGCATTCTTTTCCATAAGATCCCTCAGAATTGTCCTGGGTCATTGCATTGCTGCCAGTACAGAAGTCCATTACATTCTATTTTACCACAGTGTATCGGTCTCTGTGTACAGTGTTCTTCTGGCTCTGCTCCTTTCGCTTTGCATCAATTCCTGGAGGTCTTTCCAATTCACATGGAATTCCTCCAGTTTATTATTCCTTTGAGCACAATAGTATTCCATCACCACCATATACCACAATTTTTCAGCCATTCCCGAATTGAAGGGCATACCCTCATTTTCCAGTTTTTTGCCACCACAAAAAGCGCAGCTATAAATATTTTCGTACAAGTCTATTTATCTATGATCTCTTTGGGGTACAAACCCTACAATGGTATGGCTGGATCAAAGGGCAGGCATTCTTTTATAGCCCTTTGAGCATAGTTCCAAATTGCCATCCAGAATGGTTGTATCAGTTCACAACTCCATCAGCAATGCATTAATGTCCCAGTTTTGCCACATCCCCTCCAGCATTCATTGCTCTCCCCTTCTTTCATTTTAGCCAATCTGCTAGGTGTGAGGTGATACCTCAGAGTTGTTTTGATTTGCATTTCTCTAATTATTAGAGATTTAGAACACTTTCTCATGTGCTTATTGATACTTTTGAGTTCTTTATCTGAAAATTGCCTATTCAAGTCTCTTGCCCATTTATCAATTGGGGAATGGCTTGATTTTTTATACAATTGGTTTAACTCCTTGTATATTTGAGTAATTAGACCCCGTCAGAGTTTTTTGTTATGAAGATTTTTTCCCAATTTGTTGTTTCCCTTCTTATTTTGGCTACATTGTTTTTGTTTGTACAAAAGCTTTTTAGTTTGATATAATCAAAATAATTTATTTTACATTTTGTAATTTTCTCTAACTTTTGCTTGGTTTTAAAATCAGAGTTTTTTGTTATAAAGATTTTTTCCCAATTTGTTGTTTCCCTTCTGATTTTGGCTACATTGTCTCTAATCAAGAAGGATTTAGAACATTTTATATGATTATTTATAGCTTTGATTTCTTCATCTGCAAACTGCTTATTCATATTCTTTGACCATTTATCAATCGAGGAATGACTTGGATTCTTATTTATTTGATTTAGTTCTTTATATATTTGAGAAATGAGACCTTTATCAGAGAAATTTGTTATAATTTTCCCCCAATTTGTTGCTTCCCTTCTAATCTTGGTTGCATTGGTTTTGTTTGTACAAAACCTTTTAAATTTTATATAATCAAAATTATTCATTTTCCATCTTGTAAGATTTTCTTTCCCTTGTTTGCTCATAAATTCTTCTCTTCTCCATAGATCTGACAGGTAAACTATTCTACATTCTCCTAATTTATTTATAATATAACTATGTTTAGATCATATACCCATTTTGACCTTAGTATAGGTATAGGGTGTAAGATACTGATCTAAACCTAATTTTTGCCATCCTATTTTCCAATTTTCCCAGCAGTTTTTGTCAAATAGTGAGTTCTTATACCAAAATCTAGGCTCTTCTGGTACATCAAACACTACATTGCTGAGGTTATTTACCCCTGGTCTATTCCATTGATCCACCCTTCTTTTTCTTAGTCAGTACCAGATTGTTTTGAGGATTATTGCTTTATAGTACAATTTAAGTTCTGGTATTGTTACACCATGATCCTTCACTTTTTTTTTCATTAGCTCTCTTGATATTCTTCACCTTTTTTCTTTCAAATGAATTTTGTTACTAATTTTAGTAGGATTGTAATTTTTATTATATTAGCTCAGCCTACCCATGAGCAATTAATGTTTTTCTGATTGTTTAGATCTAACTTTTTTGTGTGGAAAGTGTTTTGTAATTGTGTTCATATAATTCCTGTGTTTGTCTTGGCAAATAGATTCCTAAGTATTTTATATTGTCTAGTGCAGTGATGGGCAAACTACGGCCTGCAGGCCAGATGCAACGCCCTGAAATGTTCTATCCAGCAGTGCGACATTATTCCTAATCTAACAAATGCAATGAGTAGGATACAATACAATGAAACTTTGAAAGAGTTGCCTTAGAAACAGACTGACAGATGAGCATTTCCTTTCCTTTGGCCCCTCTTTAAAGAGTTTGCCTGTCACTGGTCTAGTGTGATTTCAAATGGAATTTCTCTAACTCTTGCTGCTGAGTTTTGTTGGAAATATATAGAAATGCTGATGATTTATGTGAGTTTATTTTGTATCCTATAACGTTGCTAAAGTTATCAATTATTTCAACTAGTTTTTAAGTTGATTTTCTAAGCCATCCCTCATATCATCCAGAAAGAGTGATATAAACATTTGGTTTCCTTATTTCCTACTTTAATTCCTTCGACACCTTTTTTCTTCTCTAATTGCTACACCTAGCATTTCTAGTACAATATTAAATAATAGAGGTGATCCTGGGCATCCTTGCTTCACTCTTCATTTTATTGGGAAAGTTTCTAACATCCCCATTGCAGATGATACTTGCCAATGGCTTTATTTATTTATTAATTGCTTGTTTGTTTTATTATTATTTTTTAAACCCTTACCTTCTTAGACTCAATACTGTGTATTGGCTCCAAGGCAGAAGAGTGGCAAGGGTAGGCAATGGGAGTCAAGTGACTTGCCCAGGGTCACACAGCTGGGAAGTGTCTGAGGCCGGATTTGAACCTAGGACCTCCCGTCTCTAGGCCTGGCTCTCCATCCACTGGGCTACCCAGCTGCCCCTGTTGCCAATAGTTTTAAATAAATACTGCTTATTATTTTAAGGAAAGGCCCTTTTATTCCTCTACTTTCTAGTGTATTTCAATGAGTGTTGTATTGTTGTTTGCTCATTTTACCAGCCTATTTCTCAGCTTTGAACTTTGTGTTAAAGTTGGGCTTTGCTCACTAGGGATGGGAAGACTGATTCTAGCTTTAGGTTTTGTTTTTGTTTTTTTGCCACTGTTTTCAGAGCTAGTTCTGGGGGTCTGCAAGTTTTTGGGGATTCCGAGGTGGTGTGATCACTACTCACTGCTCTCCTGGTCTGTGATCTAGTCTTTACCTAGAAAGGATCTTCGGTCCCCTGCAGTTGTATGTGCAAGTGCTCCCCTCTTCTTTGGTATCATGGCAAAGCTCCCTTTTGGCCCATTACCAGTGCTGCTCTGTGTCCTAGAACTTTGACGGACAATAGAGTCATCAACCAGTGCTGTCTGTACTGATGCTGGCAAAGGATCCCCTTTAATCTCTTTCTGGACAGTTGTCCAATGTCACTCTCTGGGCTGAGAGTTCCTGAAGTTGTTGCTGCTGTAAGTCTCCACCCTGGTGATAGACTTCTCTCTGCTGACCTCTTAAGTTTTCTTAAGTCGGAAAAATGTCTCAAGTGGATCTTTCATTACTTCTCCTTCTCCAAGATTTGATTGGAGGCATTTTTTAAAAGTTGTTTGGAGGGAACGTTGAGAGACTTTAGCCAGGTGGCTGACCCTAATCCACCATCTTCTGCCTTTTGCTGAAGGTACTTTTTTGAGTTTTTTAGTCACCCCCAATCTGAAGGCGATGAGATTTGTTGTTGAAGAATACAGTTTTAAAAATCACACTTGTTGGGGGAAAATTAAATTCAATGGCTCAGGAATCAAAGGAACTGATGATAATAATTTATATGTAGAAAGTTCTTTCTCCCATAATGAACCTAGGCCAGTGATGGGCACAGTACGGCCCTCGGGCCAGATATGGCCCCCTGAAATGTTCTATCCAGCCGCCTGACATTCTTCCTAATCTGACGAATACAGTGAGTAGGATACAGTACAATGAAACTTTGAAGGAGTTGCCTTAGAAACAGACTGATAGATGAGCATTTCCTTTCCTTTGGCCCCCTCTTTAAAACGTTTACCTATCACTGGCCTAGGAGATTGGTAGTTCAAGTATTATTATCCCATTTCACAGATGAGAAAACTGATGCTTAGGATTGGGGAAGTAGCTTAGCCAGATTTATATAGCTAACAAGTATCAGAGCTGAGACCCAAACCCAGGGACTCAGGACGTGGAGTCCTGTACATTTTCACGTCTACACTGGCTTTCTGAAAGGATATACCCGGGAAACTTTATATTCTGAGAGCACCTGTTCTTCCTGGGTCCAGCACTATGCTGTAGGAGGGAGTTGAGGGCATGGTCTGAGAGACATCACAAGCTAGTGGGCAGATTGTAGGATTTGGGGTCATTAATAATTAGGTTCGAATGCTCTCTTTTGATACTTGCTAGCTGTGTGGTCCTGAAGAAATCACTTCTTATCTTTTTAAGCCTCAATTTCCTCATCTGTAAAAAGAGGATAAGGAGAGAAGATGCTTATATAGTTGTTATGTGTGTCAAGTGAGCTAATGCATGTAAAGCACATGCCAACCTTAAAAGAGCCATCTAACTGGGAGCCTTCTCTGTCCATTGGAATCCAGAGAGGATTTCAGCAATGAGGGAAGAGACCCCTGTGAGGGCATAAAGAGGGAGGCATTAAGTAAGCAGTGGGAGGGTTTCTGGACCAATATTAGAAAGGAAGTGGGAGGGCTTTTCCTCAGATAAGGAGGAGAAACAGCATAGCATGGTCAGCTGACCTTGAAGCCAGTGAGACCTGAGTTCAAGTCTTGCCCCTAAGGCATCCTGGCTGTTTGATACTGGCCAAATCACTTAACTTTTCAGGGCTCTGAACAATTTTTTAAGGGGAGAAATTGCGGAATTAAATTGGGAGAGGAAGTTTTTTCCCCTAAGAATTCCTTGTACTAAAGAAATCACACAAGCAGTCCCTATCCCCATTCCGTCAGGCACCTGGAAATGAGATATGTGGTACAGGGAAACTGAGATGAAAAATGAAAGCACACACACAGCTTCTTTATTTTTATTTTATTTTTTAAAACCCCTTATCTTGTCTTAGAATCAAGACCGAGTATCGTTTCCAAGGCAGAAGAGTGCTAAGGACTAGGCATTTTGGGTTAGGTGACTTGCCCAGGGTCACACAGCTGGGAAGTGTCTGAGGCCAGATTTGAACCTAGGACCTCCTGTCTCTAGGCCTGGCTCTCTCAACCCACTGAGCTACCCAGCTGCCTCAAAAAAATAGCTTTAACAAACCTCGCAACTCCTCACAAGGGAAGGATGAGAATAGCTGACAACCTGGGATGTAGCTTTAGTGTTTTATCTCTATCTCTGCAGTGGACCACACACAGTAGGGATTGGAGTTATCCAAGCTCTGGTTTAAGGTCGGAAGCCCCATGAGACTCAAACTTCTACATTATTGGTGATGATGATGGCTAGGATTTAGATATCATTTTAAAGTTTGCAAAATGCTTTAAAAATTCTCTTTTTATCCTCGTGGCAATCAATGAGAAGTAGATGTTATTATCTCCATTTTACTTACAAGAAAACTGAGGCAAGCAGAAGTTAAGTGACTTGTATAGAGTTAGATATTTAAAGTCTGAGGCTGGATTTGAACTTGGGTCTTCCTGACTTCAGGCCCAGTGCTCTATCCACTGTGACGTGGGGCCAGCATAATATGAATCGCCTACCCTGTTACCTATAGGGTTGATAAAGTGAGGGACTTTTCTAAATTGTTTAGTAAGGAGTAAGGAATGTGGAGCAGGGATATAGGGAACTTAACCCTAACTGTGCCAATCCATCAAGAAGCAGAAGGGATCTTGTTAATGCCTAGTCTCTGGGTTCATTAGCCTTGGCATGCTTGCATCCTGGGGGCCCGAGGCTATACCGGTCAAACCAGTATTCCTTGGTTGACATCGTGTGGTCTTAAGCCAATTCCACCCCCCCGCCCCAGGTCCCTCATTTATAAACTTAGCTAGTTTGATTAGGGTTGCTGTAAGGCTTCTTGCTGTTCTCAGGGCCTCTGACTTTGAGCATGACAGATTGTCATTCTGCTTAATCCTGATCATTTCTAGCATCATGTGACACAGACATCAATCGGCCGAAGAAGAGCTCAGCATTAATTAGAGAGCCATAGCATTATAATAATTAGATGCATTCTTGTTTTCCCCATGTCATTTTTTTTAATCCTGTGAAATGCTTTATTCAGATACTTATCTGATTTCTTCCTGATGCCTGGAATGGCTATTTCTCAGGGGGTGAACATCCTTCCTCGTTTGAAGTGATAAACTTGGCCATTTTGAGGCTCCATACAATGTAGACTTAGTCTGGTGACGTTCTGAGCTCCTAACTCAGAGGACATCGGAGAGTAGGATGGCTAGACAGGGAGGGCTGGCCTCCAAGGTAGGTGGCATCAGTGATGGCCCAAGCAGTGTGACTTCAGTGTGCTGGCTTGGGCCTCTCTTGACACTCTCCCTCTACCCCTGTGAAACTCAAAATATTCCAAACAGAATTGATTATGTTTTCCCCAGACCCATCCAATTTCCCTATTTCTCTGGGGGTCACCCTCAGGGTCACCTAGGTTTGCAACTTCCATTGAGTTTTTAGCCCTTTTATTCTCTCTCATCCCACATATTGAATCAACTGCCAAGTCTTCTCCTTTAGCTCTCTATATCATCTCTTGCATTTGTCTTTCTCTACTCGATTTATACAATCATTCTCCTAGTTCACACCTTTACTTCTCTTCTGGACCATGACAATTACCTCCTACTTGGTCTCCTTGCAGCTGCCAAAATAATTTTCTTTAGGCAGAGGTCGAACCATGTCATTACTCTCTTAATAAATTCCAGTGGCTCCATATTGCCTCTAGGATCAAATATAAATCCCTCTGCTTGGCTTTTAAAGCCCTTCATGACTTGTTTCCAACCCACATTTCCAGCCTTGTTATATATTACTTCCCTTTCCCACACTCAACGGTCTAGCCAAATTGGCCTTGTTGGTGTTCCTCAAGCCCAATTCTCCAATCTCCTGACTCCCATCTTTTGCATTGGTTGTCCCCCAAGCGTAGAAGGTCCTTTCCCATCATCTCTGCCTCTTAGAATCTCTTACTTCTTTCAAGAATAAGTTCAAGCACACCTTCTGCATGAAGCTTTACCTGATTTCGCATTGCTACTACCCCCCCAACTGTTAGTGTCCTTCCTCCCTAAATTACCTTATATTTGTTTTGGATATACTTAAGTGATATACCTGCCATCTTCCCCATAAAATTGAAAGTCTGCAGGAGTAGAAACTGTTTCACTTTTACCTTCCATCCCCAGCCTCTAACACAGTGGAGGAGCTTAATAAATGGTTTGTCAGTTAGTCAACTGTTCAGTCGTAGAGGGGAAAGGGACTTCTCGGTATGTCTTCATGAATGCTTCCTCCACGTGTGTTAAGTTCTCAAGAACATAGAATATTCCTTGAGAGTTTCCGTCTCACAGATGACTTTTTTTTTGGAAATTTTAAATTAATTAATTAATTAAGAATATTTTTCCATGGTTACAAAATTCATGTTCTTTTCCTCCCTTCCCCCCACCCCCCTCCTGTAGCCGATGTGCAATTCCACTGGTTTTTACATGTGTCATTGATCAAGATGTATTTCCATATTATTGATATTTACATTAGGGTGCTTGTTTAGAGTCAATATCCCCCATGTGATCAAGCAGTTGTTTTCCTTCTGTGTTTCTGCTCCCACAGTTCTTCCTCTGGATGTGGATAGCATTCTTTCTCATAAGTCCCTCAGAATTGCCCTGGATCATTGCATTGCTGCTAGTAGAGAAGTCCATTACATTCGATTGTACCACAATGTATCATCACAGATGACTTTTTACAACCATCCTTAATGCATTGATAGTAACTGAGATCTAAATCAGGGAGACGTACTCTTAAACGAAGGAGCTCACCATCCTTCTAGTGGAAGTCCTGCCCAAAGTTCCTGTCCAAGCATGAGGACAACCAATGTAAATGCTGAGAGTCAGAAAGAGAGATTGTCCCTGGGTAGTAAAAGTCCTTCACGTGTTCCTGCTTGCCAAGAATATTATGCTGACCTCACCAAGCCCCATAACGACTAATGATATTTTTAGGTCTGTTTTTTTTTTCATGAAGGTCGGAGAGATGAGTCACAGTTTTTCAAGTGGACTGAGTTCGATTACATCTAATCTGATATTTTTTGTTTACATTCTCAACTAATGCCCAAACATTTAAATGCCCACTTTCTCTGCTTAAATTCAGAGAATATAAGGAAAAAAATGCTTCTGTCTTTGATGTGTACATGGAGAATCAGTAGATACAAAATGCAAACTAAATACTATATAATTATGAGAAGGAATGGGCATTGGGAGTTTGGGGGGTGAGGAAAGACCTCTTTTAAGAGGTGGTGTCTGAGCTGAGCTTTGAAAGAAACTAGGATTTCTGAGAGAAGGAAATGAAGAGAGTAAATTCCATGGTGTTGCCTGTTCAGAGACAGGAAATTCAGTGTTGTGTGATAGGAACAGCAAGAAGGGTAATTTGGCTGAACTGTAGAGTGCATGAAGGGAAGTAATATGTAATGAACCTGGATATATAGGTTGGTGCCAGCTTGTGAAGGCCTTCGAATGCCAAATGGAGGAGTTCGTATTTGATCCTACAAGTTATAGGGATTACCTAGAATTTGAGTAGAGGAGCGATGTGATAAGATCCGTGCTTTAGAAATATCAATTTGTCAGTTATGTGAAGGCATAGAGGCAGAAAGACCATTTCAGAGACTCTTCTAGTCCAGCTGAGAGATGATGAGGGCCTGATCTACATAGAGTGGGTAGCTGGGCAAAGGGAAGGGTACTGATTGGATGTGTGGGGGTGACAAGAGTGGGGAGCCAAGGATGACACTGAGGTCGCGAACCTGGGTGGTTTGAAGGATCATGTCTAACAAAAATAGGTAACTTCAGAAGAGGATGGTATTGGGGGAGATAGATTATATGTTTTGTTTTGGATACGTTGAGTTTGAGATGCCCGTGGGACATTGAGTTAGAAACTTTGAACAGGCAATTGTTAATATGGTAAAGCCTTTGTCTGGATTCTATACCAACACTCTAGCCGAGAGGCCACACAGCCTCTCCATATGTGAAAAATGTTTATCCCAAAGGAAATATGGGGAAATGCCCCCTAGCATCAGGTAGAGAACACACCCCATAAAAATGGGTGTACTGAGATAGGCAAGTGCCAGTTCTGTTAAACACAAAGCATTGAACATTTATGGCTTGTCTTAAATTACCCCATTGTGCCAAATAAAAATGCAATACTGTATTATGTATGCCCCAGAGGGAAAAACCTTGGTTTTGAAGGAGAAGTAATGGGAAGAATAGCATTAACTCTGACTTTTCCTCCCAGAACTGCTTGGTTTCTTACCAACATACCATCGTACCCAAGATCCTCTTGGCTTCATCTCAATTCTTTATAGAGAACTGCTGAATGAATGGGTTCTTTACTTCCTTACACACAGAGCAGTTGAAAGGTCTGCACTCTATTGCCAGAAATGAATTGATGCTGAATTCATGGACTGTTGGTTTAGTTGCCCTTTGAGTCTTAGGGACAGGATTGATCCCAAAGTCTGGAGTAGAGTTGAACTTACAACTGACTTTTATATGGCCTTGGTGGTAAAGGTTAGAGATTGAGGAGGCAAGGAACAGCACAGATCTTCTCATTAACTCAAGGAAATATTTATGGATTACTACTACTGATTCTCATTTCCATACCTCTATTTCCTGCTTTCATTTCTTGAAGTTGAGGACTTTAATATAAATGAATAGGTATGGCTGGCTGGCTGTTTTCGGCTGGATCTTGTACAATAGCGAGCCAGTTTGGTAGGGTTACCACTGTGGTCTCTTATTTGTAGATCCAGAAACTGGATGATCATTTCACCCAAGGATAAGCCAACAAACGTTTATTAAACACCAGCTGTGTGTGCACAGAGGCACCATACTGGGTGCTGAGTCATCAGGCCCTGGCATATTCATTCATGCTAACCAAACTTAGAAGAGACTATATCTGCAACCAGAACCAGGTTAGTTTATCATGCAAAATATAACTGCCAAGTGTACTAGAAGCATAAGTTTCATGCTCTCTTGTATCCTCGGTGCCTAGGAGAGTTTTTGCATACAGCAGGTACTTTACAAGCAATTGTTGATCGACTCTTTGATCACCAGAACCTTTTCACACAATGCAGCCATGAGATGTACCCTCTGCTGATGCTTGAAGGGAAGGGCAGGGAAATAAGAGAGACGTGCTCAGTCCTGTGTGGTTGTAAGTAACAGTATGAGAGTCATAAAATGAGAAGTAAGATTAAAGGGCAAACAGGTGCTACGTTCTCTTGTTTATTGGGCTAGCTTAATTTCCAGTGAAATAGAAGTAGTGCTTTAAGAGGAAGCCAGGTTGAATTTTCCAATTGAATAGCCGCCGGTTGCATTGGAAAGTTTTCAGATGAAACACCTTTTCTTTCTCATAACGTCTATTAAAGTACTTTGTGAATCACCAAGGTCCCTCTTCTTGGAGGTCAAACCTCTGCCATGGGATTGGGCTGGCTGAATAATGGACAGCAAGTGTTCGGATTTGGGAAGAACAAAACCCAGAAGGGAACTGAGAATTACACCAGAATGATCATTGACAGATGATAGCCACTACCTTGTACGTAAAAAAAAAAATGTTTGTCGGTTTAGGAATATCATTTGATTAGTGTAACTCACTCTTTCCAGGGCTGTGTTTATCCCAGTTCTGTCCCTGATAAATGGTGCGATCTTGGACAAATCGCTTGGATCTCCTAGGCCTGTTCCTTCATTTGTAAAATGAGAGAATTGAACTCGATGGCATCTAACATCCCATTCCAGCTCTGCCTCTGTGATCCTAGGATTCTGGATTTCACCAAGACAATGACTAAACACAGCTTGCCTGAGCAGGACTTGTGGACTGAGTAGTTGTCTTCTCTCTGAAAAGCCATCTTGGTATAGCAGCATAGAGATACTCGAGAGATAGATCATGTTTCTAATGACAGCCAATTAAATCACTTCCGGAAAAGCAGCCATCACTGTTGTCAAATCTTTCCAGGTCAGACAAAGATGACCTCAGTTGCCCACATATCTCTAGTTCCTCTCAAACTAATGGTAGCCTCGGCTCCTTTTTCCATATCATTTTTATCTTCTTGACCTGGATTCTTGTAACCCAGTATTGACTGGATCTTTAGCTTCTGGCTGCCTCACAGTCATTGCTGCTTCTTATAACGCTTGTGCTTCTTCACCTCAGGCCTCACTTGTAGAGTATGGAGTTCAGAGTTCTTTGTGTGATAGGTGCTTGATAAATGGTGGTGGCAGGCTTGACTTCCAGTATTGCCTAGTTTTCTTGCCTAACCAAATGACTTCCTGCAGTAGGGGTGAGGAAGGGGGACAGAAAGTCCTTTCTTCCAAGAACCCTGCAATATGACTTTATGCTACACTTTTCTTATACTTACATGGGTGACATTTTATTAAGTACCTGTCATGTACAAGGTCCCATGTTCAGTGGTCTGAGGGAAGCACAAATGAATAAGACACAGTCTTTTCCCTGAGGAATCTTCTAGTCTGATGGGTGGATCAGACAGACGTGTAAATGACTATAATACCAAAAAGGAAGGACTAGAAAGTGCAATCAAAGGTTTTGGCTTTCTAGTCAGGAATGTGAACAAGACAACAGACTTAAGACCAAAGAATAGGGAGATACTAGATACTCTAGGTTTCTTCTCTCTCCCCTTTCGGAAAGTTTTCCAGAGTTTTTGAACTCAGTACTTCGTTCTTTCTTTTGAAAAATCTTTGTCTTCTCTTTCTTTGCCAATACTTGATTGCATGTGTTTTCTGACAGCAGTGGCTCTCATCTGCCGAAGGCTACTTGCCTTTTGGTGATGGCTATTTGCATAAGTACTATGACATGTTTGCTTAAAACAGTGCAAAGCAGAGAATATGGGACAATGACAAATGAAAAAGGTTGCATTGATTGGCAGACCACTGACATCGGCTCAATATCTGGCAGTACTGTACAATTTAGTGCTGAGACACCAATATCCTGATGTGGACCACATGGTAATCACCCAGAGCAGACCAGCCAGGGTGAGGATGGACATGGACCTCTTCTTGTCTTGATTAGAGTGACGTCTACACTTTATTGAGCTCATCATGATTCTTAGATTGATTGGAGTTGAATTCTAATCTCTGTGGATGCAATAGCCTCCTTCTTCCCCTCTACCTGTCCAGTTTTTGCCTCTCTTAAAAGGTTGAGGTAAAGTTTTACAATTTCCTGCACATCTCCAAACCATATTGCCTGCATCCAGATCCTCCTCTACTTCCCACCAGAAATGGGACTAGATCTCCTGGGCTCTTATACATGAGCTTTCACTTTATCTTGCCCCTCTTTAGTTCACCCTCTGACTCCCTTTCCAAGTCAAGCTTTCCTATATATTTTGTCACTTGCTGTAGAATGGAAGTTTCTTGAGGACAGAGGACAGTTTCTTGCTTTAGTATTTGTACTCCCATTGCTTGGCCTAGTATTTAGCATGTAGTGTTTAATAATTTTCCTTCCCTCCCTTCCTTCCTTCTTCCTCCCTCCCTCCCTCTATTCTTCTTGCCTCCCTTCCTTCCTTCCTTCCTTCCTTCCTTCCTTCCTTCCTTCCTTCCTTCCTTCCTTCTTTCCTTCCTTCCTTCCTTCTTTCCTTCCTTCCTTCCTNTCCTTCCTTCCTTCCTTCCTTCCTTCCTGTCTCCTTCCCTCCCTTCCTCTCCCTCCCTCTCCTCCTTCCTCTATCCATTCCTTCCTTCCTCCCTCTATTCCTTCCTTCCTTTCTTCCTACTTTCCTTTTTCTCCTTTCCCTTCTTCCTTCCCTCCCAAGACTGCTGATGCTCCTTCACACTGCACCAATGTGCTTCCCAATAGTAATAATACCTCCTTCTATCTGTATGTCATTTTACAGTTAAAAATTCCAGAAGAGGAAGGGAAGGGAATTAGCATCTATATAGCACCTACTATGTACCAGGTACTGTGCTAAGAGCTTTGTGCTAAGAGTTTTCAGTCATGTCCAATTCTTTGTAACAATCTTTAGGATTTTCTTTTAAAAACAAAACTCTTACCTCCTGTCTTAGAATTGATACTAAGTATTGGTACCAGGGCAGAAAAATGGTAAGGGCTAGACAGCAGAGGTGAAGGAATTTGCCCAGGGTCAAACAGCTAGGAAGTGTCTGAGGCCAGATTTTGAACCCAGGACTTCTCATCCTGGCTATCCAGGGAATCATCTAGATGCCCCCATTTGGGGTTTTCTTGGCAGAGATACTGGAGTGGTTTTCCATTTCCTTCTCCAGATCATTTTACAGAGGAGAAAACTGAGGCAAATGGGGTTAAGTGATTTGCCTAGGTTCAGATAGCCAGTTTCTAAGGCAAGACTCGAACTTAGGTCTTCCTGTGCTCTATCCACTGCAGTGTGCCACATAGCTCCCTCTGCAGAGAAAGCCAGGCTTAGCAAAAAGAGCAGTGGATCTTCAGAGTTAAATTTCGACCCTGGCACTGTCTCCACCGTCCTTCCTAAGTCTCCTTCACTTGTCTCCCAGGAATGCTGTGTGAAAAGTGCTTTGTTATCCTTAAAGCCTTACAGAAATGTAAGCTCTTTAGGGTTTTCACACATCCTTGAAAGCTAGGAGCCTTCCATTTATTGATGGATATTGTGGCACGGCAGCTTGCGGAAGGGGTGGCTCGCCTTCTCGCTAGCCCAAATTATTGAAGCCTGGCTATAGCGCCCAAGGGGTCAGGAGCAGATGGCCAAGGACGTGGTCTGCCCTCATGCAAACAAGCATTTGAAGTCACTTCTGCGAGGAAAGTCTTTGTTCCTGCATCATGTTGGATGAAAATTTTCTGGTAATGTTTTCCCTCCAAATGGTTTCACCTGCGTCTTCATCAGTTCATCAATAGAACTTTTCGGCAGGTTTGTCCTCACCGGGAATAAAAGGCCTTTTACCCGGTTTCAATTCCTCGTTAGTGTACTTTGGGCTCCCTTTCACCTCGGATCTTATTACGATAAGATGCCGTTGTATTTGACAGTGCAACTATTAGTTTGGAATGAAATTTTAAGGAACTCCATTTTGAGGGGGCATCGGGGAAACCTTTGATTTATCTCCTCCTAAATCCAACGACTGTTTGAATTGGGGCCCCCACCAGTAGGTGCCTTCGCTACTTCTAAAACCCTTTAATCCCAGAGAACCTTCCCCAAAGCTTTTTGTCAGGACAAGGTTGAACAGTCAAGGGTTAACCATTCTTCTATTTTAGAACCTGCCTATTTCAGTTCTGAAGGGGAGAATTTCTTTTTTAAATAGCACTAAATAAAATAGATGTTTCATACCGAGCAGATTTCAGACAGCTAAATCTCTCTGCCTGCCTCCAACCGACCAAAGTGGTCTCTGGTAAGCAAGCAAGATTCAGCAGAATATTCCCTCCCTCATCCTGGTGGTGTATTATTTCTCTTCAACGTTGGTTAGTGCTAGAACTAGATCTAGACATACATTTGGCATATAACAGAAGCAAGAGGACCTCGTTAATGACTTCTTGCTTGAAAAAAAAAGGAAGGTAATTGCAGTGGGCTTCGAAGATAGATTAAGAAAAGCTTTCACAGTATAATTCCGAAGTGGGCACAAAGAAAGGTTCAGTGAATTCTGATACCCAAGGACAAACAAGTACTGCATTCAAATTACAAAACAAGGACAGAGGGCGGATTGAAGAGGCGGGGAAGAAGGGACTTATGGGGCAAGAGAAAGTAAAAGGTCATCTATAAGAGCCCAGGGGATATAGTCCCAGTTCTGGAGGGCTTGAATGCAAGCAGGATGGTTTGGAGATATCTAGGAAATTGTCAGACTTTGTCATGGACTTTTTAAGATGCCTCCAATTTGAATAGGTAGAGGCAAGAATGAGGCTATCGCATCCATGGAGATGAAAATGAAGTTTTAGTCAGTCTGAGTTAAGAGCCACGATGAGCTAAATAGGTTGTAGACGTCACTATGGGCAAGGTAAGAAGAGGCCCGCGTTTTAGTCTCTATAGTCAGAATATATATTTGACATGTGTGGACGACTTCTCACACGGGAGGTTGAATATTGCTTGCAGCAGCTCTCTGATCTCGGCTACCTTTGGTCATTGTCCAATGTCAAAGTAGTGTGATGTCCCCGTGATCTATTGAGGCATACACTGTCATTCCAAAAATGGAACCCAGCGTGGAATTAATGATGTTCTCTCTGAAAGTTCCTGCATGTATAGTCCAGTGATGAGCAGGTGCTGGTAAGAGAATGACAGTATCTGCTGCCAGGCCCGTCAAAGCATCATCTCTGCCATCTGCATCTCTGGCAAGACCGTTGCCCAGCCACCTCCTTTGAGACTGAACCTGTTCCTGAATTTCAGTGTGTTCCCTTTAATAATTTTGAGAAGGAAAGTACTAGCCATAGGCCAATATATTTTTCTTCTTACTCAACACTTTCCCTCACCATTCTTCCTCTGCATCTTCAAAACAATCTAGCCTTCCCATCAGTTAATGAGTTGTCCCTTTCTCTCAGCACTAGCAAGGCTTTAGGTGATGGCAAAAGAAGTGGCAGAAATGGTTAGAGGAAACTGAGTGATACGTGCCCAGGCAACATTCATGAATTTGGAAATGTCATAGGTGTACTGGAGCATGAAGGGATCTTGCTAAGCCAATCCCCCCTCCTCTATTTTTATAGGACAGAAACCGGAAACCTAGAGAAGGGAAATAATTTGCCTAAGGTTTCAAAATGGTAGAGTGAGGACCAGAACTCAGGTTCCTTGGTTATTTGCAAAAAAAAATATCCTTCTATGATCTGGAACATTCTTCTCCCTTAGTGCCTTCTTCCTTGAGTTTTATACCAAATTGAACCAATGGCCACAGAAGGAAAAATACCCTAGAACTGTGTTGGTGAATCTATGGCACACGTGCTGGAGGGGGCTGCTCCCTTCCCCCTCTCCACTGTGGCTGAGGACATTTTTCATATCATCCACCCCTCTGCCCAGCAGCCCAGGGGGAGCACTTCCTCTGTCCCCTGTCTGGGGGCTCACATGCAATGTGAGGGTTGCAGTTTGGGCACTTGGTCTTTAAAAGGTTCATCATCACTTGCCTAGAACCTTGCTGTTTGGCTAGCCTTGAGGCATATGCCCTGAGACTCTCTATAGGCAAAAGCTTCTTATAACAGATTTTTTTAGTATTTGAGAGAACCTGGACTTCTCCTTTCCCCACTCCTTGGATAGGAGTGAATTAATTCTTTCTAGTGAATTACTGTCATAGTGCAGTCATAATGCAAACTACTTAAATGATAGGGGAAGGAAGGCAGAACGAACAAGAGTATTTATACCTTCTGGGACATCCTGCCCAAACAGTGTTTTTTGTGAAGAGGGATATTGAGACCTTGTTACTGAGTGGCTGGTGTGGAACAAATTTATTTCAACACGCAGATATCTATTTAATTTGATGTTTACCATTTTTCTTTTACGCTTTACATTACTAAAAGTGATCTTCAATCCAAAGCTGTGGAAAGAAAGAAGAATCCTCTAGGTAAATCTGTACTCTGTAGAGCAATTAGAAGCGCTATTGCAGGAAGTGACTCGGGTACATTTCCTGTTCCGATGGCTGCTTCTGGCGCTGGGTGCCAGAGACTCCCTTTCTCTGAATTTTTTATAGCTGGCCAAAAGAGTGTTGGGAGGAATCAGATCTCATTCTCAGGCTCTGGCTCTCTCTGTCTTCTCTCATTTTCTTCCCTCATGACCTTCCTCCCTTCCCAATCTCTCTCTCTCTCTCTCTCTCTCTCTCTCTCTCTCTCTCTCTCTCTCTCTCTCTCTCTCTCTCTCTCTCTCTCTCTCTCACACA
>NC_058136.1:30022164-30038815 GCF_016433145.1 Gracilinanus agilis | reverse complement strand
ATATATGTATGTATATATATATATATTCTGTATCGTAGAATTTTTGTTGTGAGATTTTGCGAGATTTTTGCAGCTGGATATCATACTGTACACAATGGAAATGTAATATGGCAAACTATTGGCTGATGGAATGAAAGGTGACCGACCAACCACAGCGCCGTATTCTGTATCCTGGGCGCTGATTGGCTCAGTGACTGTAGCGTGGGTCTGTTTTCTCACCTGCTACTTTGAGGATTTTCGCCTGGGGGCTGGGTTGTCTGTGGAATGTAACTCTGGGACAGGAGAGGGATCACTGTATAGTTTTTCATTTGCATACAAGGGATGATGTTTCTTGCTTTTGTATTTGAGCCTCCAGTATTTGTATCCTCCTGGTCCTGGATACTAGGCCTTAATGAAGCTTGAGCCCACTTACAAAGTAACAACAGATTATAGTATATTGTTCCCCTATTGTTTTGTGTGGTCAAATCTTTAGTGTCAGTTGCAATTGGAACAGGTGTGTGAGGTACTGTTTTGCCCCATTTCCACGAGCAAGGACGATCTCTTCACTGGGGGAAGGAGCTGGCCCGGGAGCTGCCCTGAATGATTTCCCCATAAAATAAAAGGCAAATGATCCCTGCATTACACTTAAAGTGGTATTTATATGATTTTGGGTAATGAGAGCAATAATGATTATATTACTCCAATAATAAGAACAGAAAAGTACTGCACATCTGAGCCAACCATATGGGAGACATAAGGCCCATAAGCACGTTCACGCGGCGATGTAATTCCGTTCTGGAATCCTGGTTGCCAAACAGGTAAGAACTGTGGAAGTACTGACTTTCTTTGGGAGCAGCTTCCCTCATTCCCTTTTCTGGTACCGAAGGAGTAAATGTGCTCTGACCAGGGGTGCTAGCCGCCTTTTCAGGGGTGCTCCATTGGGTCTGTAACCTTGGTGATGCCAATGCTCCTTCCATTTTGCAGATCCCATCCTATCTCTGCCACCCTCCATCCCCCAGTCCTCTTACATAGCCTTCAGAGAGTCCACCCAACCTGCTGTGGGTCTTCCTCAGCTTTTCTTTTTTTGTACCAAGTATGCCCTGGCCTAGTCTCTCAGATCCTAATGGGCTATATCTGCCCCACTAGGACTCTAGGGGTTTCTCTTCTCTAATGCCTACTTTTAAGCCCACCCCAGCCATGTTTCTCCCCCTGTTAGGGACCCAGTTCTACTTAACATCAATTAGCCTTTATGGAGGAGTCTTCCTGAGAGGACGTAAAAAGAAAACAAAGTCCGATTCCTCCCCCGCCTCCAATACCTTCAGAGAACACTCTTCCTTTATTTCCTACATAGCTTTGGCATTGCCAACTTAACCTCTACAAGCAGTACAACTGTCAAATGAATCCTTGTCTCAGTTGCCCCTGCTGGCCCGGATTTCAGAGTTCACCCTCTCGAAGGTCCTGGGTGGTATTGATGCTGTGCTACCTGTAAACAGGAACCCTGGAATGTTAGGATGCAGGAGCGTCCTCCTGACCTCTGGAAACATTTAAGGTTGGACACTGTGCTAATCTCCTTTCTAACAGAAAAGGACACAGAGACCAAAGAATGAGGCCCATTTCTCAGGACCATCCGGTCTCATAGGGGAAAGAGCCCCAAGGGGATCTCTGCTCACCCAGTGTTGTCAATGAAGAAGTCCAACAAGGAACAGAACACCCAGAAAAATGGAGGCCAGAGTGATGGCAGAAAGTAACTAAGGCCTTTTGAAAGGCCTCGTCAAAGACCTGCCATTCACTAGCCAGTTAGCTGCCTGGAGCCAGGTACAATGACGTATACACATGTTCCCCAGGCTCTTTGAGATGCCACCCTTAGACATCACCGTGACCCTGCCCAAAGCGAGCTAACATACCTTTTCCACATGGGGCAGCTACACCAGAGGGGGTGAGTAGAGGCCCTCTGAGCACTGGGTTTTTGGCATTAAAGGGATTTCCATGCATTGTCTGTCAATTATCCCTCTTTGTCCCTATGCAGCAGACTCATCATCACTGGCCTTCTTTAAGACTTGGCTCAAATGCCACCTCCTGCAGGAGTCCTGGTCCCCCTGCGCACAGCTAGCTGCAGGATCCTTCCCCTCTAAGGTTGCTTTCCATTTATTCTGGATGCATCTTGGAGATCCACATTTGTTTACATAATAACCATCTCATTAGAATGGAAACTTATTGAGGGCAGATGCCTCCTTTTAAACCTTTTTTTTTTTCATTCCCAGCTCTTAACACTGTGCCTGGCACATATTAAGTGCTTAATAAGTGTGGACTGACTAACCATTTTTGATGATAACCTCATCTGATAATGTCCTTCTTGGGAATTCCTGCTCGTGCCTGGCACATAACTCTCTTTTGCTCAAGGTCATTTCTTTGAAGATTATTTTGTTCTCTGCCTTAGAATTATTGGATCATAGATCTGATTTGATTTTGATAAAAAAAGCCTTTACCTTCTGTCTTACAATCAATACTCTGTATCAGTTCCAAGGCAGAAGAGTGGTAAGGGCTAGGCAATGGGGATGAAGTGATTTGCCCAGGGTCACACAGCTGAGAAGTGTCTGAGGCCAAATTTGAACCAAGCACCTCCCATCTCTAGGCCTGACTATCTGCTGAGCCATCTAGCATCCTTCCTCCTGAACTAATTCGATTAAGGTTTCTTTAAGGTTTCTTTTTGTTCTCAGGGTCTCTGATTTTGAGCATGACAGACTGTCATCCTGGTTAATGCAGACCATTTTGGACATTGTGCGAGACAGCCATCAATTGGCTAAAAAGAGCTTGGAATGTATTAGAGAGCCATCGCGTCATAATGATCAAATTCAGCCTCCTCCTCCCCAGTGCTTGATTTGGATTTCTATTTCTTTCTGATGACGAGAACTTAACTTTAGAGTTGGACACAATTGTTTAACAACAGCAAAATGCAGTAACGAGAACCAAAAAAGAATATACTTTTTGTAGCAGAGTTTGAGATCTGTCCCTTTCCTTCCCAATTTTTTTCATGATTTCTTTTGCTCTTTTCATGGTGCAAAAGGATTGGAAATTAAAGTGGGCGCCCATCAATTGGGAAGAGGCTGAACACTATATTATTATTATATTATAGTAGAGTATATTTTGTATACTATGTATATAGTATGTAATATACCATATATTATATGTATATAGTATATATTACCCCTATATATTATAATGGGGGAGCCTATTACATAGTAAGAAATGAAGAAAGGCAAGGTTTCTTTTCAAGGTCAAGTTCAGCCACTGCTGCTTCCAAGAAGCTTTTCCTGATTTCTTGTTCAGTCCCCCTTCCAATGTCGGGATTCTCTCCCTCCTCAGATTACCTTGGGCCATTTTAGCTGTATGCATGTTTTGTGCAGAACGAAAGCTTCTCAAGGGGGAGCTGTTATTAGGGAGGGACGACACAGAGTTTCAAATGTGGAGGACGCATGAATCTGCCTGTTTTCCTGCAGCCCCCTCCAACGTTCCTCATTTCCATTTTTGGTCAACATGGCCCTTTTGAAAAGGGATGCTGAGCTGGGCCTGCAAAGTTACTCAATTGCACATCCCCTCTGACCCAGGGACGGCACTATTAGACCCCAAAGAGATCAAAGAAAGATGAAAAAAGCCCTGTTTTGTCTTTGTGTTCCCAGCCCCTAGCATAGTGCTTTGCAATCAATCAGTCTGCATCTATGAAGTACAAAGACAAAAATGAGACAGTGCCTGCACTCTAGCAGGGGAGATAATGGCCTCCAAGAAGGAAAAAGTGAATTTTCAAAATAGATGGAAGGTCGTCTGGGAAGGGATGACACCAGGAGCTCGGGAATCCAGAACGGCAACCTCTAGAAGGTCACCTTGGGACCTCTTCTTAAAGTAACTTGGGGAAGTGGAGGCCCAAGAGACAGTAAAAATGCTGATATCAATTAATGGAGTCCTTGGTTTTCGGAATATCATGGAGGACAGTTTGGTTGGAGCCCAGGGTTTGAGGGAGGCTGCTGTGAGGGGCTTTAAAAATGTCAAACAAAAGAGTTCGTATTTGGTTCTAGACACAACGGGGAGCCACTGGAGTTAGAGCTGTGCTTCAGGAAAATCACTTGAGCAGCTTCATGGTGGGTGGATTAGAGCAGGGGTTCTTAACCTGGGGTCTGGCAACTTGTTTCTCAAATATGTCAATAACTGCATTTCAGGCCAAATTGGTCCCCTTTGTAATCCTACGTGCTTAATTTGATACTTTTCCACGTATTAGCCTCAGAAGGGGTCCGGAGGCTTTACCAGTCTGCCAAAGGGGTCCATGACACACACAAAAGGTTAAGAACCCCTGCATTAAAGCATAATAACAGTGGTGGCCCTGTAAGTAGAGGAGAAGGTCCATAATAAAAATGTTACAGAATTGAACTGAATATACCCTTTTCTTGTCCTTTGTACATAATGACGGGGCTACCACTCACTATATGAAAGGTGTGTGATTTGAGGATTTTTTTCCCCAGTACTGGCTTTCACTAAGCCTTCTACCTGCTAGATGGAGGCAGTACCCTTTCATGGCTAATGGCTTCTGTTTGTAAAGCGGTGATTGGATGAGCTTAGTGGTGCTATGTGAGTATGGAACAAAACAAAGTATATATTCATTAGGATTTGAACCCAGGAATTTGGCCTCATCAGGTCATGTCCAAATCTGCCGAGATAACTAGCCACAGATGTGATATCTGTAGGAAAGGATGCCACTTACTGAATTGACAGCATAATTTAGAGGATTAAATTTTTGGGGGGCAAAATTTGAAAAAGATGACTGTGAACCGTAGTGACATGGTTCTAAATAACGGAGCTGATTCTGTGTGGCGGGCTCTAATCCTGGAGATGTGAGAGCAGAGATAGCAAAGAATTGGTCAAGGGTCTGTAGTAGTTCCACCTTTCTATCAGCAGATGGAGATACCCTCTTTCCATTTTCCAAGGAGCTTAACTCCTAGACCAAATTATTGTCTGAACACTGAGGTCCCCCAGGTTTCCCAAACTCCCATTTCAAGATCTAATCACCAGTGTTACAGTACAAGAAGTACCCTGCAGGTTGCAAAGAATTATTTTCATTCTGAGGAAGATTTGCTGATATTCTGCAGATTGTCAGTAATGGTAAGCTACAGTACTAATCAAGGGTAGCGGGAGATTGCCCAACGTAAGTAATGGGGCCCTGAAACAGCTTTTGCAAAAAGCTTTGATGAAAAGTGTGTTGTCTTAACATTCCACAGAGGGCCAGAACAGCCTGAATGGTTTTCTTGTGAAAGGATATGTACATTTCCTTCCCATCCGTTACCCGGATGCGTTCCATCCATCTTGAAGTTTCGCTTGGATCCACGTATTTACGAACCTTACAGTGGAAAAACCTACAAGGTGTTACATTTGTTTGACATTGTATCATAAAGAATTTTCTAGGCCTGGTAACTAAATCGATCATGCCACAGGTTTGGTATTTCCAGCTGATTTCCACCAGTGGGACTGACCAGGGTAGCCATATTGTGCTCTTGTTGGCTCAATAGTATAGTATAGGCGTGGCTTTTATAGCTCTTCTTAAATAATGAAGGCAGGGATGTAGTTTATTGGTGGAAAGAATGCCTTTGGGCCCCAAAATTCAGAGACCAGCAAATGTCACATTTATAACGTATTAGGGGAAACTTTCTGATGGTGGCAAGCCATCTCTCAGCTCCGGGGATTTTCTCTCCTTGTCCCCCATCTTTGGAATGTTCCCACTTCTCATCACTCACTGACTTCCCTGATTTCCTTTAAGTCCCAACTAAATTCCCTTTTTCTATAGGAAACCTTTCCCAGCTCTCTTAATTCTAGTGCCCTCCCTCTCTGGATTATTTCCTATTCATCTGGAATAGATTTCGTTTGTCCATTCTTGTTTGGTTATTGCCTCCCCCAATAGTTTGTAAGATCTTTGAGGGCAGGGACTGACTTTGGTCTTTTTTTGTACTCCCAGCTCTCAGCACAGTACCTGACACAGAATAGACACATTTTTTTTTTCTGACTTAGAATCAATACTGCTTTGATTCTAAAATCAAAAATTTAAAATAAAAAAAATATTGGTTTCAAGGCAGAAGAGCGGTAAGGGCTAGACAATGGGAGTGAAGTGACTTGCTCAGGGTCACACAGCTAGGATGTGTCCGAAGCCAGATTTGGACCCAGGAGCTCCTGTCTCTAGGCCTGGCTCTCAATCCACTGAGCCATCCAGCTTTTCCCCACTTAATTTTTTTAACTGTCAAGTATGGGCAGGATATGACTCTATTGTGTAAACTGCATCATTAGGTTTGGCCAGTGGTTTTCAGAGATTGTGAGCCAAATCACAGAACAGATGAAACAGTGTAAAGGTTACACAGTGTGTTCCTCTGGCCTGTCTTCAGAAACCCCATGAAATACTATGTTGTGCTTCAGAAAACTTCACTTTCTTTTTCCCTAATGGGTGTCAAGTACCCATTGTATAGAAAGGCAAAAGGTGTCCTGGACTTATTTTTTTTAAAACCCTCACCTTCCGTCTTAGAGTCAATACTGTGTATTGGCTCCAAGGCAGAAGAGTGGTAAGGGCTAGGCAATGGGGGTCAAGTGACTTGCTCAGGGTCACACAGCTGGGAAGTGTCTGAGGCCAGATTGGAACCCAGGACCTCCCGTCTCTAGGCCTGGCTCTCAATCCATTGAACTACCCAGCTGCCCCCTCCTGGACTTATTTGAAAGCCCCAGGACTTCTCCATGGATCAGCAAGTACCATTCCTGGATTCTCTGAAATCCTGGATTGCAGACCCTTTTTGATAGAATGGGAATTACTGGAGTTTCAGACAATACTATTTTCTACTAATCGAATGTCCACACCAAAAGATCAAGACCCTAACTTCCTTTTTAACTCCCCACAGCCCCTAGGATGGGGTTTCACACTCTGGGAGCACCCAGTAGATGTTGACTGATTGGCTAAATCATACTATTAATGTGTTTTAATGAATAATAATCACTTCCAAGAATTATAGGTATGTACTCAGGTCAACAGCAAGGAAATGAAGGTATCTGTTATCCTAAAACTAAAATTAGAAAGATTCCTTTGATTTATACTTTTCCCAAGATAAAATTATGCTTATGTTTTTTCCTATGGACCTTTCATTGAATATTAGAGTTGGGAAAGGACTTAAGGATTAGAGAATTTATCCCTGAAAGGGACCTTTGGCAGAATTTAGTCCAAAAAAAGTCCACCTTTTAGAGATGAGGAAACAGACCTAGAGAGAGAAAGTCACACAAGTGGTGAGGAGCAGACCTGGCACCAAACAATCACCATGGCTACCTTGAATCCAATATACTTTCCATTCTCCTGACTCCCAAACTGTTGTTCTTGCCACCCTCCCACCACAAAAAAAGGACAAAGCCATTAGAATTCAACCAGTGTTTATGAAATGCTTCTTACAGAGTGGGATAAAGAGCACTGGGAATTAGGAAGACTTGTTTTTAACTTTTTCTTTAAATGCTACAGTAATTTTTAAGGAACTTCTTTTGTACTGATATGCAACTATGTTTGTAAGTAAGCAAACTTTCAGTAAAACGGCAGATGCTAATCTCGGGATTCTTGCTTCTTTGTGTTTTTTAAGGGCCTTGCGAAAGTATCTGTCCAGTTGAATCTTCTTAATTTATAGAGGAGGAAGCCCAGAAAAACAACAGTGTGTTCACTATTCGTTTACAGTGAAGGAAAATGGTTTGGGGAACTTTTTTCAACTGTCCAGATGAATTAACACTGGACCCAGGCTCGTGTTTGACCCTCTTTAGTTCCCTGTGGAGTCATTAGGAAGTCCAAATAGTTTCACAATTCCAGTTTCCCGACATTCCCCTGGTTCACCGCCTTTGTCATCACAGGCGAAAGCAAGCAATGGAAATTTGGGGTGCCAGGCCACGGTGAAGGTTGGGGACTGACACTGTATATCCCACACCTTGTTGCCCGTCTCCACCTCGGCAATATCGATGAAATGATCCTCAGAGGCGGATGCAATCATCTTCCCATCGTGACTGAAACTGAGGGTTCTCACAGGCCAATCGAGCCTGGAGAGGCACCTTACACACACCATCTCATTAAGATCCCAGAGACTCACGAGGGAATCGGCACTTCCTGTGGCAAAATAGGTGCCAGTTGGATCAAATTCAATACAGATGCAGTTCGAAGGATGGGCATTAAGCGACTGCACCGGCTTTAGCTCTGGGTAACTGAGAATAGTGATGAAGCCATTGCCATTGGTCAGAAAAAAGAGATTATTCTCATTATTCCACGAGATCTCATTAACCTCATACTTAAAGTGTTCCTCGGCCTTCACCCGATGAGTGCGGGCATCAATGAACGTAATGACGTCATTTCTATTGCCCACAGCTATAGTGAGGCCATCGGGGCTCCAACAGATATTCATGTTCTCACCTTTGGTTCTGATGTTGCCGACACACCTCTTCTGACGCACGTCCCAAATGCGAACGCTCCTGTCCCCGGAGGCGGTGACGAAGAGATCGGGGTTGCTGGGGTGCCAACACAGCTGGTCGATGCTGTCCGTGTGCCCTTGGTAGCTGGACTCCTTCACCAGGCCGTCATCCTCTAGGAGAAAGACCCCGGCCGTATTATCGAGGGAGCCCGATGCCAGGCGGGCCCCATTGCAGCTCCAGGCCACCGACAGTACCGCGGCCGAGTGCTGCTGGTACTCTATGGTCTTGCCGTGGTCTCGGAACCGCTTCTGCATCTCGAACATGTAGGCCGAAGGGCCGTCGTCATGCCTCCAGCCCGCCATGAAACTGGAAGACAAAGACCTTGCCTTCGGGAGAGACTCTGCAAGGCGCTGCTGCGGCGGCGTTGGTTGCTGGGACGGACAGGGGCCTCCGCCCTGGTGCCTGGTGGGACGAGAGGAGCCCAGAAGAGGACCCCAGCAGCGGTATTGAAGCAGCAGGGGTGGGGCTGGAGAGGTGGCACTGTGCTGCTGCGCGCAGGCGCAGTGGGAGACACGTGGGCTATTTGCGGGGGTAGATGGGAGGAGCTGTAGCACCATTTGAGCTCCACCCGGCCGCCACCCCTTTTAGCTCTTTCACATCTTGCAAAGACCAGGTCCTTGCAAATCATTAGACTATGCATTCGTAGAGCCTGAAGGGCATCTTTTAATTCCCCCGGGCAAGGCGGTACTTGTTTGAGCTCCTTTTTTTTTTGACAACCTTTTCTTTAATGCCTCAGAGTGACCTTCTGCAGTACCCCAAGAGAGGCTGCTGTGAGGGAGGCAAAATTCGAACCCAGAACCTGTTCACACTTTCTGGGCAGCCCTCACTATGGGTATGATTTAGATGAGCCAAAATAATCCAAAGGAGCTACTTTAGGAACCATCCGGACCCCTAGAACCGAATGCCAGCCGTTATTGTAAGCTTTCTATGCTTAAATTTCCAATGGTTACAAATGTTGTGAGTGCGAGAAACGAGCTTCCGGTTGTCACCAGGAGGATTTGCTAAGGATGTCACATGAATGGGTGTCCTCTAGCTGTGAGCTTTGCAGAAATCCTTAGTGGAAGCCACAAGGATTCAGTTTGCACCTACGTTGAAGGAGGTGAAGCATAAAGTCGAACTTCTTGGGGTTACTTGTATTTTGCTGCAAATTAACATACTTTTCTGGAAAGAATGCTCGTGCAATTCAATAAATGCATTTAATTAATAGAGACATTTAGCAGAGGAGCGGCCACTGCCTGTCCTGGAAGCCCATCTTAATCCCCTTAATGCTAGTGCTTTCCCTCTCTTGAGTATTTCCAATTTAGACAGCATATGCGCATTTGGAGTTCTCAAAAAAGGACTTGCCTGGTGTCTGGTAAGGGGCAAATGCAGTAGAAATGCTTCTTGGCTTCCCTTCCTTCTCCTAGTCTGTTGGTGGGGTCAGGAAAGGCTGAGATCAGAAGGTGAGGGTCTTACTCAGCAAATGCCCCCCATTGGACTGTGATCGCCTTGAAATCAGGGACTGGGTTTTTGCTTTTCTTTATATTTCCAGGGTTTGCATAGTGTTCTGCATATAGTAGGTGCTTAATAAATGCATAAGTAAAATTGGGAGATGATTACATAAAGTCTACATGATATAAACTTGAGTTAAATGCTTCTCTCTCTCTTTTTTGAAACTTTGTGTTCTTAGAAAAGATACTAAGGGGGGCAGCTGGGTAGCTCAGTGGATTGAGAGCCAGGCCTAGAGATGGGAGGTCCTGGGTTCAAATTTGACCTCAGACACTTCCCAGCTGTGTGACCCTGGGCAAGTCACTTGACCCCCATTGCCTACCCTTACCACTCTTCTGCCTGGAACCAATACACAGTAGTGATTCCAAGACAGAAGGTGAGGGTTTAAAAAAGAAAAGAAAAGATACTAAGTACCGGTTCCCAGGCAGAAGAGAGGTAAAGAGTGAGTGATTGGAATTAAATTACTTGCCCTGGTCACACAACTGGGAAATGTTGGAGGTGACACTTGAATCCAGGACTTCAGGTTTCTAAGCCTGGCTCTATCAATCAAGCCACCTAGCTGCCCCTAAATGCATCTCTTTCAAATTATTCGTTTGGGGGTAGATAGAACTTCAATTTTTGAAAACCCAAGTTTGAATGCTATTTAACAAACCAGGATAACAGCTAGGTGATGGGAGTAGGTAGAGTGCCAGGCTTGGAGGTGGGAAGACCTGAGTTCAAATCCTACCTTAGACATTTCCCAGCTGTGTGACCCTGGGCAAGTCACTTCACCTTTTGGGGCTCAGTTTTCTCATCTGTAAAATGAGCTGGAGAACGAAATGGCAAACCACTCTAGGATCTTTGCCAAGAAAGCCCCAAATGGGGCCACGAAGAGTTGGACACAAATGAAAAAAACAAAACAAAACAAATGATTGAACAGCAACAACATCAGGAAAACTTTGTGCATTTTGGTGTGATGGGTTCATGTGAGTGTTGCATAGTGGTAAAAGTGGAAATACATGTTTCAAAACCAAAATCATTTACCTTTTTCTCATATTGCCTATAGCGTTATATACTCATAGCCTCCCACCCTGCAAAGAAGTGTGCGTGCGTGTACGCAGGCAGTATCTGTGTATCTCTTCCTTGTTCTTGCTAATTTTGCAATAATCATTATTTCTTTGTATTTGTTATTCTTCCCATTTCTATTGGTGTGGGCTTTCTTTTAAAATTTTTTTCTCCATTAGCAAGAATTTATTTTTTCTCTCCTTTGTACCTCCCTGTCCAGACTTTCAAAATATTTAAGCATTCTGATCAATGAAATGAGTAACCAGGATTCCAAGGGATTCATGATGAAGTGTGCTACTCATTTACTAACAGAGATTTGATAGGCCCAAGATGATTTAGGAGACGGGATTTTGGACATGGCCCATGAAGCAATTTGTTTTTCTTAACTACGCATATTTGTCATGGGGGGGGGTCTTTTTTGCATTTATTGTTTTATTTTCCCAGTGGAGGGGAAGTGGCACAAAAGAGACATAGGTGTTAGGGCTGGAAGTAGAGTAGGATAGGCTTCTTTTTTTATATTTTATTTTATTTTATTTTTTATTTTTAGAAAAATTTTCCATGGTTACATAATTAATGTTTTACTTTACCCTTCACCCCCTCAACCCCCCCCCCCAGCTAACTTGCATTTCCACTGGTTTTAACATGTGTGGTCAGTCAAGACTTATTTACGTATTATTAATAGTTACGTTGTTGTGGTCTTTTCGGGTCTACATCCCCAATCGTGTCCTCATCAACCCAAGTGTTCAAGCAGTTGTTTTTCTTCTGTGTTTCTACTCCTGTAGTTCCTCCTCTGAATGTAGGTAGCGTTCTTTTCCACAAATCCCTCAGAATTGTCCTGGGTCATTGCATTGCTGCTAGTACGGATGTCCATTACATTCGATTTTACTACAGTGTATCAGTCTCTGTGTACAATGTTCTTCTGGCTCTGCTCCTTTCACTCTGCATCAATTCCTGGAGGTCTTTCCAGTTCACATGGAATTCCTCCAGTTTATTATTCCTTTGAGCACAATAGTATTCCATCACCAACATATACCACAATTTGTTCAGCCATTCCCCAATTGAAGGGCATACCCTTGCTGTCCAGTTTTTTGCCACCACAAAAAGCTCAGCTATAAATATTTTTGTGCAAGTCTGTTTATCTATGATCTCTATGGGGTACAATCCCAGCAATGGTATGGCTGGATCGAAGGGCAGGCATTCTTTCATCGCTCTTTGGGCATAGTTCCCAATTGCCACCCAGAATGGTTGGATCAGTTCACAACTCCAACAGCAGTGCATTAACGTCCCAATTTTGCCACATACCCTCCAACATTCATTACTCTCCCCTGCTGTGGCTTCATATGATATGGGGATGACAGAGGACCATAAGACATGAGGACGGTGGGCCAGAGGTCCGATATGGAGTTCAAATATTCCCCCTGGACATTGAAGCCCTTTGACAAGACCCTGGTCACCTTATCCTCATTAAAACTTCAGATGTTGGCACCGACGATACATTCACTAAATGATTTTGTATTTATCTCTGCACCCAGTGAGTGGAGTCCAACATTGGTTGTTGGGGTTGACTGAAAATGATCAGAGTGACCCGATTGGTGGTGATGTGAGTCAGGTTGTTTCCATGGCAAAACCACAATGTTAAGTGCTTTTCTATCTAATGGGAAATCATAGCAAGACTTAGTTGGGAATAAATTATAATCAATTAGGTGGTTTCAGCTCACTAGTGTAGGTCTAAAGTCAAATATTCCCAGGAAAACTTTGAGACAAAGGGTCCAAATGGAAGCTGAGCCCTCAGATGGTCTGCCCTTTGGCGAGCAGCTACCTGGGCCAGGTACTGAGTTTGAAAGTGTAACCTTGGTATAGATTCTTGTCTCAGCCTCCCTTGATTCTCCGCCTTTCATTTCCAGCACTGAAGTAAAAGCTCTCTTGGGAAATGAAGCTTGAAGAGCTCATTTTAAAATAACCTGTGGAAGCTATTTGAAGATATTACTGCCATGAGAGATAAAAGAAGTTCAATGGATGTCTCATACTTAGATTTTCAAAAAGGATTTGGCCAGGTTCTACATCAGAGATTGATGGCGAAGGCAAAGGGTAATGGGATAGGTTAGAAAGCGGGTTGAATTAAAAATAAGACGTTTTTGTTTTTCTAACCCCTAACTTTTTGGACTCCTGCTTTTAAATCTTCTCTGGTATGTGGTGTTTCTTTCTAACTTTGTTCCAAGAGTTGGTCCATTATTGAAGCATACAACAGAGAGTTTTGGCCACCGATCTCCTCTTGAATTCTCTGCATGTTTTGTTCCCTCACTCTTTTACCCTATGGTGATGGAAATCAGAGAATTTTGACCCATCGGCCCTGGAGACTCTAATTTGCTTAGAGATAGAAGGGAGAGCGGTGTTACTTGGTAGTCTATATCTGTTTTAAATTATGACCGACAAGCAACTGGTGTCAAATATTTTAGCAGTTTAATCTTTGCTTCAGATACTATATTTTCATTTCATTAAAGCACAGGAGAATCCAGTGGTTTACTAGAGAGTAAGTTTCAGATTTCCATATTGGTCTGGGATTCCCAAAGGAGAATTTGTCAAAAGCTATGAAAGCCCCACAGTCATCTAGATCTTTTCTTTTGCTCTTCTAGCCTTTTGAATGTAGAGATTTAAAGGCACATTTTGTCACGAAATCACAGGGAGGACATTAGATACAAAAGCGTTGTATCTATAGTGTATCACTGCAACGCCCTCCAAAGGGGCGTCTATGTAGCTCAGTGGATAGCGAGACAGGCCCGAAGACTGGAGGTCCTGTGTTCAAATTTTACCTCAGACATATCTTAGCTGTGTGATCCTGAGCAAGTCACTTCACCCCCATTGCCTAGGCCTTAGTACTTTTCTGCCTTGGAACCAATACACAGTATTGATTCTAAAAGAGAAGGAAAGGGTTTAAAAAAAAAGAAAAAAGGAACTCCCTCCAAGGTGGTGGGTTGGTACTAGCATGGTAGGCTAGAACCCCCAATAAGAGCAGTGGTAGGGTTTATAATAAAGAAGGTAGTAGAAGGACGACATTTGATCCAAGAAGGTTCTATGTGTTCTCAAACTTACTCTTTACATATAAACTCTAGCTTTTCTCTTTTAAACCATTTTGGGAAGGGTTTTGCCTTTCCTGTCTGAGTATGCGTAGCACCCAGGAGAGTATTTAATAAATGTGAAAAGAGAAGTTGAAAAACTGGATGACCCTTTGTAGGGGGTATGACATAATTAATGCAACTTTGTGAAGGTTTACCAACTGGAGATTGGATGCTCTGTAAGTCATTGAGTTTATTGTTCCTTTTTTATTTTGTCAAGATTATAGACCATTCTCTGTTTAAGGGTTGCCCCAGTCATCAGCCTTGTTTCTTCTGCATGTTGTAAAAATCTTTTCTTGAATCAAAAAGAGCATGCCCGCCCCTTTCACTTGTTGCATATGTGAGGAAGACTCTGCTATTGTCATTTACTTCAAACTTGGCTCTGTGGTTTGTAGCATGACAGTGATGCTCTGTATAAGAAGAGCGTGCCCTGGGTTTGACAAGGCAGCCCAAAACATCATTACAATCTTGGGCTGTGTTCAGGGAGTCCTTGGGTCCAGAATAAAGAAGGAGTTTGTCTCACTGTATCCTGCCTTGGTTGGCCGCTGCTGGTGTACTGTGTTGATTCTCATTTCCAGAGTGGAGGAAAGCTGTCAACAGACTGGAGTACATGCAAAAGAAGGTAACCAGCATGGTGACTAGCCCAAAGAACATAACGCATAGGGTGTTATAATTGAAGGTGCTTAGCTTAAAGTGGAGAAGGCTTATGGCAGGGGTTCCCAAACATTTTTGGCCTACCGCCCCCTTTCCAGAAAAAAAATTACTTAGCGTCCCCGTCACATACTATCACCATCCCCTTACAGTTATTCACCACCCCCAAATGCACCTGTGGCCATCATCTCTCCTCCTGGATCGCTGCAGCACCCACCAGGGGGCGGTGGCGCCCACTTTGGGAATCACTGGCTTATGGGAAGCTTGGCATCTGGCTTCATATGTCTGCAGAGTTGTCATGGGGAAGACTGATTAGACTGGCCCTATTTGACCCCACAAGGCATAACCAGGCCCAGTGGCTAGAGGTTGTGTGTAGACTGGCAGTCTTGGGCTTGATATAAGGGGAAAGATGTCATAACACTTCAAGTTGTTCAAAGTAGAAAGGGCTGCCTTAGGAAGTGGTTTATTCTTCTTCACTGGAGGGCTTCAGGCTGAGGCCTGATGATGACTCACCAGGGATGTTACAGAGAGAGGGCATTGGTGCAGAGGGAGAGGTTGGACTCGTTGACAGCTGAGTGATGTTTGTAGCTCCGTGGTATGATATTTTGATCTCTAATTCTAAGTAGTAGAAATAAAGCTGAAGGCCTACATTTTGGGGGGAGGTGGGTTGATGGTATGGAGAAATGATGGCGTCCTATCCAGACCCAATGGGGGGGGGGAGTTCACTATCTCCTTTGGAGAAATGGTCTCAGAACAAGCTGCATTTGTTTCCCCTGATGTAATGCCTTTGGCTACATCTCCCAGTTGCCATACCTTCCAGCCCTTCTAGCTACTTCCCTAATTGCTGCATTGGCATTCACCAAACCAACTTTGGCTCGGGGCCGCTTATGAATCCGAGTCCAAATGGAGGAGGGAGGCAGGAGGATGAGCTAGGAGCACATTACTCAAATAGCTCTGCTCTTTTTTATGCATGAAAGGCTTTCATATCACGCAGAAAAAAAACTGGCGTGGAAATCCATCATCTCCTGGCATTTAAGTAGAATTATAGGGAACATGTATATTTATCAGAAAACAAATGGGAGTGTAGCAGGTATCTAAAGAGAATTTGTGTGTGTAATTGTTATTTACCTCAAAAAGCTTGACAGGAAAGTCAGGGTTATATGAAAGACAGAGAGGCAAATTATTGCAATTCTAATCCCCTTTATTGTTGGAAATGTATAGCAGCTGTGGGGAAAAAAGGCAACCCATAGTCAGATGGAAAACCGTCCAGAATCAATAAGACCTGAACTGAAATCTGTCAGACTCTTGGATGGGGCCACCATGCACCGGCATAGCTAAAGATCTGTTTTCTTCAGTGTGCCTTCATTGTGACTCTCTACATTGTTCCAAATGATGTGTATTATTGATATTTCTCTGATGTTACATGGGAGAGGCAGGCCATTACTGTGTGTGTGTGTGTGTGTGTGTGTGTGTGTGTGTGTGTGTGTGAGAGAGAGAGAGAGAGAGAGAGAGAGAGAGAGAGAGAGAGAGAGAGAGAAATCAGAGAAGGCTTCCTGGAGAAAGTAACCAAGGATGAATAGGAGTTCCTCTCTTTTGCTAGAATATTCTTCTGGCTTTCCTAGCAGCCAAAGGTCAGAGGGACCAAAGGATTAAAGAAGCCCTTTGCCTTGGAAGTGAAGATCCGGTGGGCCTGAATAAAAATTTGAGGGTCAGGAAGCTGGAGAAAGTAGCACCTCTGATAAGGTGCTCTTCTTCTAGAGTAAACCCCCAATATGGGGAATCAGTGAACAATAGTTTTCTCTGCGCTCTCTCTCTCTCTCTCTCTCTCTCTCTCTCTCTCTCTCTCTCTCTCTCTCTCTCTCTCT
>NC_058136.1:29985725-30019799 GCF_016433145.1 Gracilinanus agilis | reverse complement strand
GGGGGGGGGGGTTAACTCTTTCAGTGCTTAAACTCCCACTTTGGGGCATCTTCTTCCCTAATTTCAGGCATGTCCCTTGGCCCACTATAGAGGCAGCATGGCGTAGTGGATAGAACATTAATAAGATTTGCATTCGAATCCTTCCTCAGACATTTTGTGCCTCAGTTTTCTCTTGGGTGAAAAGAATGGGTTAAACTAGATGTCTGTTGAGGTTTCTTCTCCCTCTAATTTTATGATTGATCTGCCCCTTGCCATTTCCTTCCCATCAGCCCTGCCTGTCATCAAACCCTCCAGGCTGGATTTGGCCATCTGCCCTGCCACGCTGTGCTTACCCTCCCCAGCACCCTTTTTTCCATCCCTGGAAGTGTAATCAAATCCATACTATTGTTGCTATTGTAAAGGGGACATCAGCCTCCCTCCTGTGGGTTCTTTCACCATCTTTGTGTCTTCTCAAACCAGAACACCTGTCTGGTTACTACTCATCTCCTGTGTTGTCTCCCCCATTAGAAGGTCAGCTCCTCGAGGGCCAGGAATAACTCATTTTTGTATTTGTATTCCTACCACCTACAACAATGCTTAAGGACTTAGATGCTTTTAATAACTGTGATTCTAGGCAACAGTTTACCTCTGCTTATCTCAGTTTCCTCAGATGTAAAATGAGGATAACATTAATAATTGTTGTCAGAATAAAATAAGACATTTGTAAAGTGCTTAGTATAGTTCCTGGCACATAGTAGATACTTTGTTTCAACTCTTACTTTCTATCTTAGTAATAACTCTGAGACAGAAGGGCAAGATCTAGGCAATGGGTGTTAAGTGACTTTCCTAGGGTCACACAGCTATGAAATGTCTGGGGTCATATTTGAACCCAGGACCTCCCAACACCAGGCTTGGGGCTCTGTCCATTGTGCCACTTAGCTGTCCCATGATAGTTGCTTAATAAATCCTTGCTGTTACTTCTTTTCCTCTCTGGTTCTCTCCCTCCTTTTTCCCCTCCCTCCCTCCCTCTTCCCTCTCTTCTCTTTTCCCTCTCTCTCTTCCCTTTATCTCTAACTCCTTCAAACTTTTTCTTGAAGACCTCCAAAGTAGGGAAATACCCTATCTAAAGCAGTTCATTCCACGTTTGGATAGTTCCAATTTTAGTAATTCATAAAATCAAGCCTAAATTTCCCTATTTGCAGTATTCACTCATTGCTCCTCCTAAACACCTACATGGATTGGTGGTGGATTTGTTGGCTTGAATAAGCCTTTAAAAAAACTCCACAAACCTCCAAATCCCAACATCTGACCAAAATCCTCTGCCATTCAAAGTCCATCATAACTTAGCCCCATCCTACCATTCTGCTCTTTTTATACCATATTACCTTCCACATACTCTTCAATCCATTAATGCTGGTGTCCTTGCTGTTCCATGAAGAAGATACCCCATCATTCTTTTTGGCTGCCCCCCATGCCTGGAGTGCTCTCCCTCCTGACTTCCGTGAAGTTCAAACTAAAATCTCAACTTCTCTAGCAGAGGTGTTATCCATGAAGCCCACAACCCTCTCAAGTGCTGCCAGAACCAGATTAAAATACAATCGAGAACTATTTAAGAAAGTCAAAATACAATAAAACAGAGATAATATCACATTTGAAAACCAGGCCAGTATGTGGCCAGCTGGAATCCTTCTGTATTAATGGCTCTTGTTTCTCTGTGAGTTTGTCACCCCTGCTCCATAGAAAGCCTTTCCCAAGGAGGTAACAAACATATTTGTTTGTAGATGCCATGATGATATATGTGGAAAATGCTAGAGATTCAACTAAAAAGTCAGTTGAGACTATCAATAATTTTAGCAAAGTAGCAGGATATAAAACAAATCCACAAAAATCATTAGCATTTTTTATATTACTAATGAAGTCTTGCAAGAAGAGATAGAAAGAGATGCTCCATTTAAAATAAACATAGATAGAATAAAATGCCTGGGAGTATACCTGCCAAAACAATCCTAGGAACTACATGAACATAATTATAAAATACTTCCTACATAAAGCCAGATCTAAATAATTGGAGAAACATTAATCGTTTGTGGATAGGCAGAGCCAATTACTAATACTACCCAAACTGATGTACTTATTCAATGTCATCCAAATTAAAATGCACCAAAATTATTTCGTCGAGCTAGAAAAAGGATAACAAAATTCATTTGGAAGAACAAAAAAATCAAGAATAAAAGAATTAAAAATTTTTAAATGTAATGTAAATGAAGAAAGAATAACTATGACAGATTTTAAATTGTATTATAAAGCAGTAATTATCAAAACTATCCTGTAAGTGCTAAGAAAAGGAAAGGTAGATCAGTGGAACAGGACAGACATACAACAAACAGTAGTAAAAGATTATAGTAACCTTGAATTTGACAAAAGCATAGATCCAGATTTTGGGGGATAAGAAATCAGTATTTTGTAAAAAATTATTGGGATAACTGGAAAGTAGTTTGGCAGAAACTAAATATAGACCTATATCTTACACCATTCATTAAGATCAAAATGGGTACATTATTTAGACATAAAAGGAGATATCACAAGTAAATTAGAAGAATAGAAAACATATGACCTATCAGATTTATAGATAGAAGAGAAATTTATGAGTCAACAAGAGATAGAGAGCACTGAGAGATGTAAAATGAATAATTTTTACACTAAATTGAAAAAGTTTTGTACAAATGAAATAAATATTTCCAAGATTAGGACAGCCAAAAATTGGGAGAAAATTTTTATAGACAGCCTCTCAGACTTCTAATATCTAAACTGTATAGAGAATTCTGTCACATTTATAAGAATAAGAGCCATTCCCCAATCGATAAATGGGCAAAAGATATGAACAGATATTTTTCAGATGAAGAAATCAAAGCTTTATATAGGTATATGAAAAAATGCACTAAATCATTACTAATTAGGGAAATGCAAACCAAACCAATTCTGAAACATCATCCATCTCACAACCCATCAGATTGGATAAAATGAAGAGCAATTTGGAATTACACCCAGAGAGTTATAAAACTGTGTATACCTTTAAACCTAGCAATACTATTACTAGGTCTGTTTCTCAAGGAGACTGGGAAAAAGGGAAATAACCCATATGTTGCAAAATATTTATAACACCCCTTTGTAATGACAAAAAACTGGAAACTGAGGGGATGCCCATCAATTGGGGAATGGCTAAACCAATTGTGGTACATGATTGTGATGGGATACTACTGCGCCCAAAGAAACAATGAGCAGGCTAATTTTTTAAAAACTTGGAAAAACTACATGGGAAAATGAACAGTGCACTGAGTAGAACTAAAAGAACATTTTACACAGATGCGGATTTAATACCTGAAGACTAACTTGTAAATGTTACCAGAGGATAAACTGAAAAATGGAAACATGAAAGACAATTTTTACATACTTATCTATCTCCCAGATGATGCCTTCTATGATGCGAGGAAGGAAGAGAGGGGCTGAGATGCTTGTACATAAATTCTATTAATAAAAAATAAAAAAGAATATTTCTCTTCTATGAAGTCAATAAATATACTCAATTAGATGGAGGAAAAACAAAAGGAAACCCTTCCCCCACCTCTCTTAATTCTATTGTCTTTTCTCCTTTCCTTATTTCCTCTTTATCCTGTATATAGGGTTTTTAAAGTTATTTGCTAGTTGTCTCACTCATTGGATTGTGAGCTTCTTGAGGGTAGGGACTGTCTTCCGCCTTTTTATTTTTGGTATCCTCAGTGCTAAGCACAGAAGCTAGCTTATACTTGGTCACATTATGATTCCTAGGCTGCTCCATTTTCTTGGCATCTGCTGTCTGAGTAATGCTAATATGATTGGGACACTAAGAGCATTGGACCTTTTGTGCTGTGTAGAATCAGGGGCTCGTGTCAGGCAACTGAAAGGAGGGCTGTCAGAATGCCAGACTGTGGGCGTTGAGTGTGCAGCTCCTCACCTCAGCAGCTTGCTCTGACTCAAAATGGGGATTTTCATTGTTAATTTGAATCTTTAATGGGATGAGTCACTGTGATTAAAAGCAGTGGAAAAAACCAATTTGGCTAAAAGCAGCAGGACTGGCACTCATTCACCTTGACTGTCTCTGCAAAAAGAAGCAACCCTCTGCTTCCTAGGATCATTTTGGGAGGAATGATTTCTGCAATACATAAATAATAATTCAGTTCAACCCAATAAATGCGAAATCTGGACTATAGATGGTGCTTGGTACTGGGCATAGAGAAGAGACAAGACTTAGTCCTTGCTTTCATGTAGCTGACAGTTTAATGAAGAAGCCCTACATGTACAAGGTAGTGGGTTATTGGGGTAAAGAGAGACCCAAATAAAATGCCTTCAGAAAATCAGAGAGGGAGGGGTCATTTTCAGCTCCTTCCAAGAGGAAGTACCAATAATAGCTGATATATCAGTTAAAAAGTGCTATCATATTCTTTTTTTTTAAACCCTCACCTTCCATCTTGGAATCAATACTGTGTATTGGCTCCAAGGCAGAAGAGTGGGAAGGGCTAGGCAATAGTGGGGTGTCAAGTGACTTGCCCAGGGTCACACAGCTGGGAAGTGTCTGAGGCCAGATTTGAACCTAGGACCTCCCTTCTCTAGGCCTGGCTCTCAATCCACTGAGCTACTCAGCTGCCCCAATGTCATATTCTTTATGAATTTCATTTGCTATTCATTCACTCAAGAAAAATTTATTCAATACCTATGTGCAAGTTATTGTGCTAGAGATCATAACAAAAGCAGTTTCTGAAGGAGCTTATCATCTTTTGGGAGGACACTACATGAAAACAGAAAAATACAATATTGTTTGAGGTTAGAGAAAACACAAATAACTGGGGACATTAGGAATGGCTTCCTGTAGGAGGTGGCATGGAGGGAGTGAATTTTCAGCATGGTGGACACAGCCTATGCAAAAGTGTGGAGGTAGGAGATAGAATGCCAAATTTAGTGAATAATAAGTAGGCCAATTTGACTAGAGAGTAGAATAGGTGAAGGAGAGTGATGTGAGATCAGTCTAAATAGGAAGCTTGGGGTCAGTTTGTACATGGTTTTCAATGACAAAATGCGGAGTTTGCATTTTATTCTTGAGGCAATAGGGAACCATTGAAAGTTCTTCAGCAGAGAAGCCAAATGATTAAACTTATGCTTTGAATTTAGACTTCCTCTGATGGGAAACAAGGAGTCTCTACAAGTTTTTTGACAAGGGAATGTGCTGATAAAAGTGGTATTTAGTGAATACCAGTTTAGTACCCTGTGCTGAAGGTACTAAAGAGGGAGGAGATTAGGAAGAGACTGAGACTCCGGGAGATTACTGGATTAGGGCAGATTACTGTCTCCAAGACCATTGGCTTTTCTACTGCATGTTACTTCATAAAATCAGAGCAGCAATTAAGAGTCTGAATAGGAGAGTAAAAAAAAAACCCTCTTACTTTCTATCTTAGTAACAACTCTAAGGCAGAAGAGAGGCAAAGGCTAGGTAATTGGGGTTAAGTGACTTGCCCAGGGTCACAAAACTAGAAAGTGTCTGAGGCCAGATTTAGATCCAGCTCTTCCAGACTCTAGGCTTGGCACTCTACCTACTGTGCTGCCTAGATGCTCTGAGACTTTGTTTTGATGTTATCCTAAATTAGATCCCTGGACCATATCTCTACATTGCCACCAATCCGACTATATTGGCAGGGTAGTAAATGGCTATTTCTGTTCAAATCTGTCCTTACTGTTGAAGCCGAAGAATCTAAAACAACTGCATTGTGGTCCAGTTTTTGGTCACATGGTCTCGAACTCAATTGTACTATTATCCCAATTTGAAAATACACATTTCTTGGGGTTTTTTAACCCCAAAAGGGGCTTTAATGTAGAATTCATTTATTCGATAATGTAAATGGAGTTTTGGTTAGCTCTCTTGTACGTTATAAACGGAATGGACCCCTCGCTTAGAGTGGATTCGGTTTATCATATCAAGGCCTACTCGGGGATTATTGACACTAAATGACTAAAAATCATGTTTAGATCTGCTTGGGGACCCTCAAATCTATGGAATATTGACACCATAGATCATAATGGTTTCCGCAGAGGGAGACCGCAATAACCATGCTCCCTTTCAGGAGCCCAGGAACAATGGAGGTTGTAAACTTGACAATGTGAATTAGTTTATTTATTTATTTTTATACAACAGATGTTGTTTGACCTAGAAGAAGGAATAATATTATAGAAATTGAGATCAGTCTGAGGGAAAAAATAAAGATGTCTAAAAATAAAATACAAATAACAGCTGCTGGAATTGTATTTCTAATATATCAGTGTTGACAGTTTTCTTATTCTCAATTGCATTTGGCATTCATGGGGAAGTATTTGAATGGGATGAATTATAATAGGAGGGCACAGACAGTGGGAAGAGAGACAACCCAGCTACATGGGAGGTGTTCCTCTGCACACTCAAATTACCCATTCTTAGGATGTCCTTGATATTCTGGCCTGAAAGCCTGGCAGCAAACTTGGGACCTAGAGCAGATGTGCCCAGCAGCAGGTTTTAAAGGGCAAAACCATCTCCAGCAGTTTGCCAAATGATTGCTTGGAAATCCAGGAGACTTCAACTCGGCTGATTTTTTTTTGTCACGCACTCTGTCTCTTTTGTTTGAAAATCGCAAATCTCTCTTAGACTGGATATCAGTAAATCGGCGGCAGATGCAATTATGAAACTCTTCAGTGGTTCCAGGTAGGAAGTTCAGGGCAGAATTTAATCTCAAATCAGAGAGCATTAAGTGCTGAAAGACACAAGTGGCTCAAGTGTGACTGTCATTTAGAGGAAGAATTATGTATATCTCGACATATATACATATCATCTGTTGATGGCCTTACGGGCTTCCTTGTGGTTTGGAGGTGACCATAGGTTCTTGGAAAGGCCTGCCAGTAGAGCACAAGCTCTGGCAGGTCCTACTGAGTGTGAAAGCTTTCAAATATGGTTCTGTTTGCAGAATGTTGATCATCCAAGGACCAGTATAGCCAAGTACAGAGAGCTCATCATCTGAAGAATAGGCAGCAGGTGATGAAATTTTTCACCCATACCAGCTCACAAAGACCATTTACTAAGTTAGAAAGAGGCTAAATGTGCCCACACTGGTAACATTACATATCTCTGAAGAACCCCTTCCACCCACATGGATCAATGTCTTTCCCCCAACCCCCAATCCATCTCTACCCTTAGTTAAGCTGGTCAATCAACAGTAGATGTCTACATTATTAGGCCCATACTCAAAGGCTGTACAGCTTGGTACTAGGACCTACCTGAGCTTGAAGTTCCTTGATGTGGCCTCAAAGAACCTGGGTCTACCTCTGTTCTACAGACTAGGACTTGAACAGACAATGCCTTTCTATCTGTCTGTCTGTTTGTCTGCCTGTCTTTCGATCTATCTGTCTGTCTGTCTATCTATCTATCTATCTATCTATCTATCACTCTATCATTTATCTTTCTGTCTCTTTCTGCCTATCATCTATCTATCTGTCTATGTGTCTATCCGTCCATCCATCTATCTATCTGCCAGCCAGCTAGCCAGCCAGGCACACATACATACATACATATATATATATATATATCATCTCTTTGTCTTTCTATCCACCCACTTGCCTTTCCCAATGGATGATATAGATGTATATTTATGTGTGTGAAGAAAAAACATGTAGAAAAAACTGTTTGGTAAGCTGAAAACTCAGTGTGATAGGAGAGTGGCCCGGCTATTTGGACAAAGACGGAAACTCTAAGCCTAGTATTGCCAGTTTTGCTGTTTAGTGGCTCAGCTTTAGTGGCTCATGGTGAAAAATAACAGGGTTGAATGTGAGTATACTGCGTTGCTTCTAATGTCTTTCTTCTCTAACCTCTTCTCTGCTGCCTGGCAAGGCCTTCAAGTACGAAGGCTTACCTTCTCCTTGAAGGAAGGTATCTACTTATTCAAAATAATATACTCAGTTTGGGAATGACTCATGCGACCCTTATCTGTCTGGGAAAAAGTATAAAAGGCAATGGAAATCAAGATAGTCTGACCAAGGATACAATATCTCCTAGAAGTGGTTTCTCTTCTTTTCTTTTCATAGATAGAAATGCTGCCCATAAACCTTATGCATTTCAGGTGAACCAGAGTCCTGCTGCTCTTGGAAACCTTTCTGAAGTTTTCCTGAGAAATATCAAATTTCTTGATATATGACTGACAGGTTTACTACTAAGCATTTATAATCAGGGTGGAGATGTGATATGTTTTTCAGCTGTCAGAGCAACCTAAGTCCATTTTACTGGCGAATGGATGAATTCCATTTCTAATTTTTATACAAATGTGCTTAACTTCATCTGTTCCCCACAGTTGTTCTGTCATAGAAAGAAAATTTACGATGTTCATCACCCATTAATTTGACCCTAGCTCCAATGATTTCCAAGGGAAGCATTCCCCTGAAATTGATGTCACGGTTTCTTCGTAGGGCAATATTGTCAAGCAATATCCCTAGACCTATGGATTCTATTGTTCCATTAAGCCAGAGAAACACTGCACTTATAAGAAAAGTGAAAAAATGGTCATGATTGCCAAAGGTAGTTGAAGATATAATTCTTGTTCAGTGCTGGCATCCTTACATATGGGACCTTAGATTCTCTTGCTAGGCTACCCTGCATATGGGAAAAGCACTCCTAGTATCAAGATGTACCCCAAGGATACATCTTCCCATGTCTTTACTACCAGGCAGAGTTCAGTCTAAATCACCCATTAGATGAACACAGAAATGACAACGTGGTCTCTTTCTAGGGGTGTCAAGGTAATCGCCGTGGCCCTTGATAGCATGACAATTTACACTTACATAATTACTACTCTTCTCTAATGTAAATCTCACTTACCTTCATTTTGGCTCATTTCCTCAAGGCCCGATCCCTAGGGAATAGGAAAATGGGTGGCTCTTATGACCAAACCCCAAATGGGCAAATCTTAGCATAGTATGTGGGAAACCAATATATTGGTTTTCTATTTGGAATATGAAATATGCCAGCTGGCTGAAGAGTATGCCCTCTAAAGTTTGTATGGTTGTACATTTTCTGAGCCCCTTTCTGGCATAGTGAAACTATTGGGAACTTGTCAAAGAAATAGAGAAACATTCTTTCACCAGGTAGATTTTGCCATTGTTGCAGATGGCTTTATGGAAAGCCCTCTCCATTTCTCAATGAAATCTAGAGTTTGCTGACTGTACTAAGACTCATTATGGAATGTAAGGTTTCTTTAACACCATCTCTGCTGAGGCTTCCTAAACACAATGTAGACTCAGTTCACCACTCTTTACTCTTTTTCAGTCCTATCCCTTCCATCTTTTTTGCTTACTTACCTTCCTTGTCATTTTCACTGTGAGATATTGTTGTGTAGTTGCTGACCTGGGATGTACATAAACTGTAGATTGTCCCCTTTCCCAATTGTAATTTGCTGCATCAGAAATGAGGCTGGAGAAGTACCCAGAACAGATGTTTGATTCACTCTTGGTGATCTCTTCTTGTTTTCCCTAGGTGCATAGCTATCAGGCCCCCATTAAATCTTCTCTTCTCAAGGTTAAATATTCCCAGGTCCCTCACCTTGTCCTCCTGTGGCAATGTCTTGAAGCCCTTCACCATTCTGTTTCCTCACTTCCAGGTGACATTCAACTCATCAGTGCCTTTTTGAAAATATGTTGCCCAGAAATGAATATAATTCTGCAGATGTGATCCAACTATGGCCAAGTGCAGCAAGACTGTCACTTCTCTCGTCTTGGAAGGACTCTGAGGACTAGTGCAATCAATAGTTCAGGCAGGTGATAATGAGGTCCTGTCCTAGGGTGGTGGCAGTGAGAATAGAGCTTGGAGAGCTGGGAGAGATGTTTCTGCAGTAGATAATGAGGTCCTGTCCTAGAGTGGTAGCCGTGAGAATGGAACTTTGAGACATGGAAGAGGCTTTTCTGTGACAGAATTGACAAGACATTGGATGTGAGAGAAAGGAGAGGGAATAATAGAAGGTAACACTGAACTTTGGGAAATGGAAGAATGGGTGAATAGATTGAGTCATTGACAAGAATAGTGAAAGCGGGAGGAAGAGTAGAATGGGACATATTGAATTTGTAAAGTTTGCTGGATTTTAGAACAGGAGCCAAACTCAGAATTAGAGCTTTGGGTGCCTCCCTCATTGACATGGTGGTAAAGCCTTGGGAGTCAATGAGTTTAAAAAGGATTAAGTATACAGAGAGACAAAAGAAGGCCAAGAACAGACCTTAGGGAAACACCCACATAACAGTGTTGGGAAGAAGATCAGCTAATGAAGGAGAAAGGAAATGAATACTTAGGTAAAAGGAGGACCAAGAAAGTGTGATGTCTCTGAATCCAAAGGAGGAGAGAATAAGAAAATGAATATCAGCGACTTTAAATGTTAAGGTTCTTTAAAAATGTAATGGATGAGCATTGGTCACGGCCAGCTTTTGTGGGGAAGGAAATGCCATTTTATGGTAATTTAGAGGGGAAATGGTGTTGATATGTCATTCTTTAGAGAACTGGAAGCATTATAGCCTTTGCTGACACTTGAAAGCCATGAAAAGACTCAATGAGTTGGTAGGAAAAAAATCTCCTCATTCAGTTCTTAGTCCCAAGTATAAACATGGAGGGAAATAGGCAATTGCCAAGAGATTTTTGTAGAGTATATACTGAATCATAGAGTCCTAGAGTCAGGGTAGAATACACCTTAGAGCACTTGAATCAGAGGTCCTCGGTACAAATGCCAGCTCTGCTAATTGCTAGGTTGAGCAAGTTGTTTTAAAGTCTCTGCGTGTCTTCTGTAAAATGAAGTGGTTGGACTAGGTATTCTTGTAGGGCCCTTTAAGCTGTAGGTCAGTGATTCCCAAAGTGGGCACCACCACCCCCTGGTGGGTGCTGCAGCGATCCAGGAGAGCGGTGATGGCCACAGGTGCATTTATCTTTCCTATTAATTGCTATTAAATTTTTAAAAAATTAATTTTCAGGGGCGCTAAGTAATATTTTTTTCTGGAAGGGGGGCAGTAGGCCAAAAACGTTTGAGTACCACTGCTCTAGATCTTCTAACATAACCTAAAGGGTATACAGAGAAGGACACTAAAACTGAGAAAGGAAAAGCGAATTATAATAAAAGAATGTTAGATTTGGAAGATACTTTGGGGATGATCTGATCCAACTCATCATTTGGAAGAGGAGGGGTTTGAGGCCAAGGGAAGGGAAATTAGTATTGTAGAATGTTAGTGATGGAAGGGAGTAAAAGAGGTCCTTTAGTCTAATCCCCTTTCATGTTCAGGAATAGAATACTGAGGCCCAGAGCTAGGGGAAATGTTTTATTTGATGTCATATATTTAATTAGTCCATGCTGAGCCAGATCTAGAACCCAGGTTTCCTGCTTTTCATGTTGGCTGGTGGGTATGTGAAGGTAGATGAATATGAATTTTGGATCAGAGGTCAGTGGATGTTTACTTGTGCTTTGTAATTACTGACATGGGATTATTATGAAAATATGTGCTCTCAACTATGAAATGCCACTCATCCACTACCCCCTCCCCTTGGGAATATTAACCTCTCAAGATAATGGCTTATGTTTGATGATATAATTTCTGAAGGAGGAGGCAGGGAGAATATATTCAAGGCACCTTAATGTTATGTATTTGATATTAAAATCAAGGGAAAGGGAATTAGAAAGCCAGCCTGGATGACAGATAGAGAGACTATGTGTTTGAGAACCTCTGGCTCTATAAATATAGCAAGTAGGTAAATTAACTGTCAGAGGGCCTCTGTTGGAATCCTTCTGATAGCAGACTTGTAAAACTCAGTCCTTCTCCAAATGCCTTTTGGGATTTTGTTGCATGTGTCAGCTCAGAAGACTACTTATTAACTAGCCCTCTCCTTTCACAAGTGATTCAAAAAAAATGACAAACTCCCAATTACTGCTTGGTAGCTGGCTTGGGGAGAAAAAGGAAGGAAGAGTTATTAAATTAATGGCTGAAAGATCCTTTTAGAGAGAAGAGTTTTTACTACCTCCAGGTCACAAGATTAGTTCTCTTAAACGGGGATTTAAATAGTGAATTATTCAGAGTAACTAAACAAATAAGTGTCTACCTTTCTTGGAAATAATTACAGGCCAATATAGATAATGATATCTAGTCTTTGCCTGTCTATTGAAAACACATACTAGTGATGTGTCCTTTATTTACTTGGAATTGTAGTCCCAAGGGTGAGGGTGGATTCATATGTTTCATTGTAGAGTATTCATCTTGTCCCCTTATGATATGTACAATGCATTTGCCAGATGGGTGGCCAGGGTCTGGAGTACAACCTATGAGTATAAAGTCCAAAAATGTTAAATAATAATTAGTATCATATGGTGGGTGTATGTATGCTTGTGTGTGGGTATGAGAAAGAGAGAATAAGTATTTATTTTGTACCTACTATATGCCAGGGATTGTGCTAAATGGTTTACTAATGTTTCATTTGATACCCCCTAGAAACCCTGGAAGAGAGATGCTATTGTTATTCTAATTTAACATTTGAGAAAGACTGAGGCAGATAGAAGTTAAGTGACTTGCCCAGGGTCACATTGTGAGTAAACAACAAAGGCTGAATTTGAAACAAAATTTTCCTGACTGCATGCCCAATGCTCTACCCCCTGCACCATTCAGCTGCTGAACAAGAGAAAGGAATCAACCCATATGTGTATTGTGGCTAGGGACTGAACTTCATTTTTTATCCACGGTAGAGAAAAACAAATTACCAAATTCACGAATTATACTTTTGTGCACTTGTATTCCCAAGGTTTAATATTTAAGAGATTCTGCTCTGATTACTACACTTTGTTAATTAAATTGTGTTTATATTTCACTGTGGAGACTCAGGTTCAGCACATGTATTCTTATGCTTCTGGCTTTCATCATGTATGGAGCCCCAGAGAGAGTTACTGAGAAGCATTATTCTATGGTGGCAAGAACTTGAACTTCGAGACAGAAGACCCGGACTAAGGTGCCAATTTTGTGAGACTGAGCAAGTCACTTAGTGTCTTTGACCATCACTTTACTTTTCTATAAGATGAAGATAAAAATAATTGCCCTACCTACCTCCCGGATGTCTTGCAGGGAAAATAGTGTATAAAGTATAAGGGGGTCAAAGAAATATTGACAATTAGTATGTAAAACGGGGCGGCTGGGTGGCTCAGTGGATTGAGAGCCAGGCCTAGAGACTGGAGGTCCTAGGTTCAAGTCCGGCCTCGGACAATTCCAGCTGTGTGACCTTGGGCAAGTCACTTGACCCCTATTGCCCACCCTTACCACTCCTGGGCCAAGGACGGTCCCTAGCCGGGATGAAAAAAGGAGGAGAGTTGGGCGTGGGGCTAGCAACCCCACCCTGTAAAAACTACATCTGCTAAAGAAACTGCAACCTAAAATAGGGGCAGCTGGGCTAGCTCAGTGGATTGAGAGCCAGGCCTAGAGACGAAAGGTCCTAGGTTCAGGTCCGGGCTCAGACACTTCCCAGCTGGGTGACCCTGAGCGACTGTGTGTCCCATTGCCTACTGGTTGTGGCCCTATGCTCCTAGAATGGAGTTCCAGGATAAAAAAAAAAGTATGTAAAATATTTACTAAAGTCGGACTATCTTTTGACAAATTCAGAATATAGGCAATTTGATACACATTTCTGAAATGAAAATTATCCTATCTGCTGCTTTCCAGATCATTTGTTTTCAATAAGTTCTTCCTCACCTGTTTTCCTGTCTCTTGACTTTGCTCTAACATTTCTTGTTGTACCATTGAATTTTGTTTCTGCTAAACTTTTTTTCTTCATGGTAAAGACTGTTTTTCTTTATGGTAAACATGGTAAACACTGTTTTACCAAGGTTTTTTTCAGCTTTCCGTTTTTTTTTTCAGCATTCCATATCTCATGTCTCCTTCAGTTCTTTTATTAGGTTTTTCACTCCTTCTTACAGTTCTTGTGGCTATCTTATTCTCTTTCCTTGGATTCCGATTGTAGCTATGGCAGAATTATTCCCTTATTTTGGAATTATCTTGCTTTATAGTATTTCTTCATTGCATTACAGGTTTTTCTTTACTTGTTCATTTCCTCGGGTTCTTTTGTTGGCTCCTCACTCTAGTGTGTGCTTAATTCGTGAATCTATTCTTGAGGGTTAAAGCAATTTGATCCAGCAGCTGCCATGGAAGATTTAGTTAGGTTAGAAGTGGTTTGGGAAGGCCCTTGGTGTGGATATCTACCTCCAGTTGCTGTCACTGCCCAGCCTGGAGCTGGATGGCAAGAGGTAGCGGGGTGGGTGAATGGGTGCATAAATCCTGGGCAACACTAGTTTTTAATATTCTTTTGGTGATTTATTTGATGTGAATGCTGCTTGCCCCAGGATAGGTGGGGAGTCATGGACTTCTCCAAACATAGCGTACCCCTGGGCACATAGGCTAAGCCTTTGTGGTTTTGTAGGACCAGTTGATAGAGTTTTTGATAATCCACAGTCACCTTCATGCCAGGATGTGGTAGAAGAGGATTATGATGGTGGAGGAGAGTAGCCATATCTTATAGGAAAGGTTCATGTCTGCCCAAGAGGATTGTTTATTATTTTCCAAAGCAATAATCTTTTCCTAGAAAGATGCTAAGCCTAGAAAGTTCAGAGAATCCTAGGTTTGAGACTAGTAATAGGGATGTCCCACTGCCTGTACTGGTAAATATAAATGGTGTACCTAGATATTATTAAGCTCCACAGAGGATTTCAGGCCCTCAGGTATTTTAAAACATTCTCTGATGCTACAAATGCATTTTGCATATTATTCCTTTGAACATATTATTTATGCCAAGTGTCCTCTGTTCTCCAACAGGATAGCATTATCATTCAACAAGGCTTTTCTGTGCAACTTCTAGGGTTTGTAACATAGAACATTTCTCCAGATTTGAGACTCTAACTTAATTTCCACACTATTGGAAACATTACAAAGCATAAATCAATTCAATTTTGAAAATTCCTCTGTGATAGTTTAGGAGCAGCCAAATTCCTCCCCTCATCTGGACTCTGTCCAAGGCCCTGCCACGGCTAGTGGCAATCTAAATAACTGTGGAGAAAAAGCAGATTTCCAGTGGAGCCTCAGATCATTCCGTCACCCTTCCTGCATGGCAGATAGGCCTCTTCTGAACACTGGGAATAGGGACCAGAAAATGAGTTCATTACATTATGTCCCTATCAGTTAGAAGCATCTAGGAGTTTGGCCCATCTGCCAGCTAGGGGCCCAGCCTTTGTCATGTTTCTGAGTTATCAAAACAGTAATTGTTTCTTCACCTCTACCCCAGGGATCAGAAGGAGAAAGTTGTTCAGATTCCTCCTGCAAGTAGTTTCTCTGCAGTCTAATCATGTCCCAGTACTGGGATGTTTCATTCTTGGATTCTGAAGGTTGGTTTTGTGAAACACTGGCCCAATATGAAAAAGAGCATGGTCATTTTTAAAATTAATCATGTGAGAGACAGTGTTGGGTAGTAGATAGAGGGGAAGCCTTTGATTAAGGAAGAGCTGAATTCAAGCCCTGCCTCTGGTACTTAGTAGTTTTGTAACCTCCCAGATCAAGTCACTTAAACATTCCAGCAGAGCCAGAATTTAGGGCAATTTTCATCTGGAGCAAAAGCTGTTTTTTGTTATTATTGATGCTTTTGTTTTGCAGTGAGGGAATGGTGGTATGATGATACAGAGGATAATCCAACCACAGGTGTAGTTATTGAGTAGATAGGACCTTGCTTTTCTGGGAGCAGCAGGGAAAACTGTGGCTTCCTGGAGATGATTATACTTTGTAATAAAATGGGCCAATGAAGAACTGTGAAACAAGATATGCAGGTAGTATTTACCATGGGAAAATGCACACCCTACTCAGAAGGAAGTGTGATTCCCCAGTTGTGAGTATCCCAGGGCAGTCCCATTTGCCCTGTGCTAGTTTACTGCTGTGCCTTTCAGTATATCAAGTGACCTACCAAGACGGTAAGTAATCGTTGAACACTTCTTCCACACTGGTAGTTCTTGACATCAATGAAATCACAGGCCCACTGACACCAGGGGAAGCCTTTGAGTAAGGAAGATCTGAGTTCAAGTCCTATCTCTGACACTTAGTGGCTGACACTGACACTATTTACCCCCTCTTCCCAATTAATCTTGAGACTAAAATCATAGGATCATTGATTTATAGAGGAAAGAGACTTCAGAGGTTATGTAGTCCACAGATTCGTTTTAAAAATGAGGAAATTGAGGTCCAAAGAGGGAAGCGATTTGCCCAAGATCACTGAGATAGATTAAGGATTCAATCTGAGGTCCTTTGCCTCTCAATTCAGCCCCTTTCATTCTACCACATTGTTGTATTATTATTTTTGGTTATCATTTTGCAGACGCGTTGAAATACCAGTCTTGCCTCTTCCTGACACCTCTAATTTAGGCCACTGGCTGTCACTAGCTTTGGGTAAAATGATGAACAGAAAATTTTCCTAAAAAGGTGTATAACATCATTATTTGTCTTAGAATTTCAAAAATGAAGAAGAGAGAGAAACTGATTGATTGAAACCTAAATAAATGGATTCCTTTGGCTAGCTGGTATTTTCCATTATTGATGGAATCATTTGTGCTGTTTACCCTGAAATGTCTATTGGGAATCCTAATTTAGTCTCTGACTGCCACCGCATGATAATTGCTGCTTTCAGAACTTGGGGTAGCTGAGAAGTAGCAGTAAATAAATTTAATTCCACCAAGAGGAGGAATGCCTATAATTCCTGTCCTCCTGTGATAGTTTAATATCCAGACTCTTTCTTTCATTTCCTCCTGGGTGCAAATGCAGGCAATTTATCCAATTAAACTTAGGCCATGTACAGAGATCAGAGCAGTACAGCATGAAATGGATAGAGAACTGGATTTGGAATTGTTTCAGATCCTGCTTCTGTCTTAAGAGCTATGTGACCCTGGACAAGTCACTTACCATCTCACTGCCTTAGGTGCCTATTCTGTTGAATGGGGATAATTATATCTTTCGTGAATACCAAACAAGGTTGTTAGGAAACTTCAGTGAGATAATATGATGCTATATGATAAACATTTATTAAAAGTCTATTATGTTGAGGGCAGCTGGGTGGCTCAGTGGAGTGAGAGCCAGGCCCAGAGATGAGAGGTCCTAGGTTCAAATCTGGCCTCAGATACTTCCTAGCTAGGTGACCCTGGGCAAGTCACTTCACCCCCATTGCCTAATCTTTACCACTCTTCTGCCTTGGAGCCAATACACAGTATTGATTCTAAGACAGAAAGTAAGGTTTTTTTTAAAGAGTCTTTTTTATGCCACACACTGTTAAGAGCTTGTCCCTGTCTTCAGTGAGCTTCCTAGATAACCTGTGTTAAGTGCTTCACAAACTTTGGATTGCTTTAAAACTGTCAATTGTTATTAAATTACCAGTCCTTCTGGAGGACAGATTGGGGAACATGGTGGCCACATAGCATACTCAGTTGTTAATTTTGCAAGAGCTAAACATGCTGCTCCTCTCTGAAATTGGGAGAAATACACCAGTGTTAATGGATATTATGAATTGGCTAAAGAAGAAGCAGCTGCATACGTTATGTTTGAAGGGGCAACCGGAAGCTTCAGCTCTTTTTCCTCAAACCCAATGAATAACCCAGCAAATGGCTTTTAACCAGTTTTCCTCTTCTCCCACTGGAGAGCCATTTCTTCAGGCCCTGAAGACTTCTTGGTCTTTATAAGCTTCCTATGAAAATGCAGGCACTTATGGGGGAATTAAAAATTACCTGAAGTCATTATTATCACAAAATCTCATATTTGGAAGAAGGGGTTTACTAGACCTTCTAGTCCAGCCTCACTCCCCCAGCAGGAATTCTAAAGTTGTTCCTGACAGCTTGGCAGTCATTTATCTTGAGTACTTCTGTAAGAAGGAGGTCACTACCTTATATTGTCTACTAGAAAGCTCATTCCATTTTAGGATAATTTCAGTTATCAGAAAGTTATTATTTATTTTGAACTGAAATCAACTTCCTTCACATATTCTTCACAAGTCCAATGGCTAATTCTTAGTCTTCACTCATCTTGACTTTTAAGTACTGGCACTTTTTAACCACCCTTTCTTGAATTCTTCTTTCTTCTCTGAGGTTTCCCTTCTACCTATTTATCCCCTCTTTATCCTTCTTTGCTGGATCATTGATGACATGCCCCATTCCCCATTATATTTAGGATAGCCCCAGCCTTTTCTTAGAACTTCTCTTCTTTCTCCATGCTGTCACACTTGGTGACCTCAATTCTCATGGGTTTAATTATCACCTTGAATTTATTTTTTTAACACATACTTTGTGTCTTGTTGCTAATACTGGGAGTTGCTAATGCAGGAGAGCAGTAAGGGGCAGGCAATGAGGATTAAGTGACTTGCCCAGAGTTATACAGCTAGAAAGTCTGAGGTCAAATTTGAACACAGGACCTTCCCTCTTTAGGCCTAACTCTCAATCTATGCAGCCAACTAACTGCCCCACTTAACTTGAAATTTGAGGTCTTTTGTTCTTCTAGATGAATTTTGTTATTTTTCTAGCTCCATCCAATAATCCTTTGGTAACTGTTAAATTGATATGGCTGTGAATCTATAAATTAATTTAGATGGTACTGTCAATTAACTACTCATGGTTGGGCTATGCCAATATAATAATACAAATGGCATTACTTCCTAAATTATTTTAGAGACTCATTACCATGCCATGGGGAAACAAAGCTATCACTTTTTGCAAATGACATGATGGTATACTTAGAGATCCCTAGAAAGACAACTGAAAAACTTGTCAAAACAATTAAAAACTTTAGTCAAGATGCAGGATATACAATAAATTCACAGAAATCATCAATATTTCTATATATGACCAATAAAACCAAAGAGGAAGATATAGAAGGAAAAGCACCATTTAAAATAACTACAGAAAATGTGAAATACGTGGGAATATTCCTGACAAGACATACATAGAAGTTCTAAACAAAATTCCAAAACACTTTTCACGCGAAAAAAGATAAACATCAGTAATTAGAGAAATAATAATTGCTTGTAGATAAGGTAAACCAATATAATAAAAATGACAGTGCTACCTAAATTAACTCACTTATTCAGTGCTAAACCATTCAGACTACCAAATAATTACTTTATAGATACAGAAAAAAAATAATACAAAAAATTAATCCTGAGAAACAAATCGCCAAGAATTTCAAGGAAATCAATAAAAAAAATTGTGCAGGGTTTCTAATGGTGCCAGATGTCAAACAACACTACAAAGTGATAAACATCAAAACATTTTGGTATTGGATAAGATGTAGAGTGGTTGATCAGTGATGTAGATTAGGAATACAATATACAGAAGTAAATATGCAAAGTAACCTAGTATTGGAAGATCCCAGATATTGGGGCAAGAACTCATTATTTGACAAAAATTCCTGGGAAAACTAGAAAGCAGTCTGACCCAAACTAGTTGTAGACCAATATCTTGTACTGTATATCAAGATAAGTTCAAAATGAGCACATGATTTAGATAAGAAGGATGATATAAACACACATTAGGGGAATATGGAAAAATTAATTATCAGATCTATGGATAGAAGAGTTCATGACTGAACAAGAGATAGAGAGATTCATGGGAGGTAAAATGAATAATTTTGATTACATTAAATTAAAAAGATTTTGCACAAATAAAACCACTGCAACCAAAATTAGAAAGAAACTGGGAAACTTGATGTGTGTGGGGAAATACAAGAAGTTTCTCCGATAAAGTCCTAATTTCCCAAATATGTAGAAAAGTGAGTCAAATTTATGAGAATGTGAGCATTTCCCAAATGACAAATGGTTAAAAATATGAATAAATAGGAACTGAGGATGTCTAATCCTATGAAGAGAAAAATTATGGGGGACAAGATACCTGTCTTGAAGTACTTGATGGCTTGTAAAGTAGAAAATGGATTGGCTCTATTTTGCATGGCCCCAAAGGGTAGAACTAGCAATAATGGATGTACAATGAAGCAGATATTAGCTCAGTATAAGGATAAACTTTCTAACAGTACTGTGAAACAATTAGTTTAACAGTTAGAATGGATCAGTTCACAATTCCACCAACAGTGCACTAGTGTCTCCATTTTCCCACACCCTTCCAACATTTATCATTTTCATTTTCTATCATATTAGCCAATCTGATATGTGTGAGGTAGTACTTCAGGGTTGTTTTAATTTACCTTTCTCTAATCAAGTGATTTAGATCATTTTGATATGACTAGAAATAATTTTGATTTCTTCTTTTGTAAACTACTTGTACATATCCTTTGACTATTCATCAGTTGGGAAATGACTTGTATTTTTATGAATTTGATTCAGGTCTCTATCTATTTGGGAAATGAGGCATTTATCAGAGACATTTGCTGTAAATTTATTCTCCAGTTTTCTGTTTTCCTTCTAATGGTGGTTGTACTGGTTTTGTTTGTGCAAAGTCCTTTTAATTTAACATAATCAGAATTAGGAACTTTATGTCTCATAGTGTTATCTATCTCTTATTTGGTTGCTCAGTTCCAGTTTTTAAGGCCTGATTTTCCTCTGTCAGCTTTTGGTTCTCCTTTTTCATTTCTTCTTGCATTGCTTTCATTTCTCTTCTCTACTTTTCCTCCGCCTCTGTTAATTAGTTTTTGAAGTCTTTTTTGAGCTCTTCCAGAATCTGTGTCCAATCCATGTTTTTCTTTTTGACTTTGCATGTGTTTGCTTTGCTTTTACTATCCCCTTCTGGGTTTGTACCTAGCTCTTTGTCTCCATAAAATTTTTTTACATTTAGATGCTTTTTTGTTTGCTCATTTTTCCTACATAATTAGGGGTAGACTCTGTTTTCTGGGAGGTTGAGATAACCTTTTAAACTTCAGTCCTTCCTTGACGCTATTCTCAGCTTATTTTCTGGGTTTTTCACCAGTTTCAGTTCTTCAAAGATTGTATAATGACCTAAGGGTTGAGAGCTCTGAAAGCCCCCTCTCCCACTGACTCCATTAACTCTTGAGATCTTGATAGTTCAAAGACTTGCCTTAGGCTTGGTTGTAAGCTTTTGGACTTTGATCTTGATCATATCAGGAACTACTTAAATTGTAGCTTCAAGCTTAGGTGTAAGTTTTTTATCTTAACTGTGTACTTGTTCTAATCAGGAACACTCTTGATTGCCCTGCCCTGGAGCTCTGCTCTGAGCTTTAGGCAGAAAGATCCTGGTCTTAGTACTATCAGCCACCCCAAATTGTGAACTATGTCCTCATCCCAAACTCAGACTTGGATTCCTGGCTTTGCTCTGGCCCCACACAGATCAGCCCACTTTAGCACAGATTGCCCTGGTCTGTGATTCCAGACTTCTCCACATGTTTGAAATGTCAAGAGGGATGGGTTGGCTTAGACCACTATTTGCCCAGGTAGGATCTCAGGATCTGAATAATGGCTTGGACTTAGGTTCTGAATCTGGGACAGCAGATGGGTTGGGGTGTGTAGCTTGCTTTTGGCTTGCTCTTCACTCCTTGCTATAGTCTTATTGACTCTGTTCCCTTCTTACCGCAGTGCCCCAGATGTTCTCTGCCTACCTTTTGAGTTTTTCTTTTCTTGAAAGTTGGTTCACTCTTTCTCCTTGGTGGTTCTTTCATTCCTGTAATTGTTTGGTGGTGATATTTAATATTGGTTGGAAAAGATTCTCATGGTGACTCAGACTTCTCTCTTCTACTCCACCATCTTGGCTCTGGCCCTAGAAGTCTCTATCTCTTATTTGGTCACAAATTCTTCCCTTATCCATATATCTGACAAGTAATTTATTCCATGCTTCATTAATTTGCTTATGGTATCACCCTTTTTTATTTAAAAAATTAATTAATTAATTAAGAATATTTTCACGTGGTTACATGATTCATGTTCTTTCCCTCCCCCCTCTTACCCCTTATCATTATTTTGGTTTGTACAGAATTTTTAAAAATTTAATACAATTAAAATTATTCATTTTACATTTCATAATACTCTCTATCTCATTTGGTCATACATTTTTTTCCTTCTCCAAAGATTTTCCAGGTAAACTATTCTGTGTTACCTTCATTTAGTTATGGCATCATTCTTTAAATCATATATCCATTTTGACCTTATCTTGGTATTGGGTAGTAGATATTGGTCTATACCAGTGGTTCCCAAACTTTTTTGGCCTATTGCCCCCTTTCCAGAAAAAAAATATTACTTTAGCACACTCTGGAAATTATGAAACTATATGTTGAACTCAGAGTAGACTGTAATAAAAAAAAGTGTGGCCATTACTGCTCCCCTGGATCTCTGAAGCACCCACCAGGGGGTGGTGGTGCCCACTTTGGGAATCACTGGTCTATACCTAGCTTCTGTCAAATTGTTTTCCAATTTTTCTAGCAGTTTTTGTTAAATTGTGAGTCTTTATTTCAAAAGCTGGGATATTTGAGTTTATCAAATACTAGGTGGCTAAGGTCATTAAACTTTGCATATCTAATTTTGTGATATCTTATAATATTATGTATCTTATTATATAATCTACTCCATTGATACATCATTCTATTTCTTAACCAGGATCAGATCGTTTTGATGATTTCTGCTTTATAGTACATTCTGAGATTTGGTACTGCTAGGCCCCCATTCTTCACATTTTTTTTATTAGTTCCCTTGATATTCTGGATCTTTTATTCTTCCAGATGAATTTTGTCATTATTTTTTCTAGTTCTTCAAAATAATTATTTGGTAGTTTGATTGTTATGGCACTGAATAAATAAATTAAGTAGAATTGTCATTTTTATTATATTAGCTCAGCCTACCCATGAGTAATTATTACTTTTTCAGTTGTTTAGATCTGACCAGTTATGTGAAAAGTGTTTTGTTATTATGTTCTTCTAATTTCTGTGTTTGCTTCGGCAAATAGATTCCCAGGTATTTAATAATGCTTATAGTGATTTAAAATGGAATTTCTCTTTCTATCTCTTATTGTTGGAATTTATTGATAATATCTAGAAATGCTGATGATTTATGTGGATTTATTTTGTATCCTGCAACTTTACTAAAGTTATTATTTATTTCTATTAGTTTTTTTAGTTGATTTTCTTGGTTTCTCTAAGTATACCATCATATCATCTGCAAAGAGTTGACAGTTTAGTTTCCTCACTATCTACTTTAATTCCTTCAATTTCTTTTTCTTCTCATATTGCTAAAGCTAGCATTTCTAATACAATAGTAAATAATAGTTGTAATAATGGGCTTACTTGCTTCACTTCTGATCTTATTGAGATGACTTCTAACATTCCCATTGCAGATGATACTTGTTGAAGGATTTAGGTAGGTACTACTTATCATTTTAAGGAATGACCCATTTATTCCTATGTTTTCTAGTGTTTTAATAGGAACGGGTGTTGTATTTTGTTGAAGGCTTTTTCTGCATTTATTGAGATAATCATGTGATTTCTATTAGCTTGGTTATCGATATGGTCAATTATGCTGATAATTTTCCTAATATTAAACCATTCATGCATTCCTGGTATAATTTCCACCTGGTAATAGTGAATGATCCTTTTATATATAGTGCTGTAGTCTCTTTGCCAATATCTTATTTAAAATTTGCATCTATATTCATTACTGATATTGGCCTATAATTTTCCTTCTCTGTTTTTGCTCTTCCTTGCTTAGGTGATATTACCATATTTGTTTCATAAAAAGCTTTTGTTTCATGAAAAATTTGGTGAGATCCCTTCTCTGGCTATTTTCCCAAAGAGTTTATGTAGTATCAAGATTAATTGTTCTTTAAATATGTGAAAAAATTCACTTGTGCATTCATCTGATTCTGGGGATTTTTTTAGTTCATTGATACATTGTTCAATTTCTTTTCTTTTTATGATATGGGATTATTTATGGACTCTATTTCCTCTTTTGTTAATCTGGGCAATATGATTTTTGTAAATATTCATCCATTTCACTAAGATTGTCAGGTTTATTGGCATATAATTTTGAGCAAGATACCTAATAATGATTGCTTTTATTTCCTCTTCATTGGTGGTAAGTTCATCCTTTTCATTTTTGATACTGATTATTTGATTTTCTTCCCTTTTAAAAAACAAATCAAGGGGAGTTCTGGGCTAAGATGGCTGCAGTGTAGAAGAAACTTCATGACTCTTCCTACTACCAATCACAACAAAGCATCTTGAAAGGACAAAAATCAAAATCAGCCAAGGAAAGGAGCAGTGCTAAGGGGCAAAGCCTTGAAGGTAGGCAGGGTTTGGGCATTTCCACACTATAAGGGGGTAAAATTACACCTACCAAAGCACAAGCTGATCACCCCTCCCCCACACTACCAACTGGGCCAGAGGCAGAGTGAAGGCCAGGGCAATCTCTAAATTCTCTGTAGATGACTGAGGGCACTACAGTCTTACCCCAGAGGACAGTGCAAAGTCTTGGCAGCAAGAATTGGAATGCAAAGCTGAAGAGCACGGAACACGGGAGTGGAGATAGCACAGAAACAGGCTGCCCACAGAAGACACTGCAGAGACTTTAAAAAAAGCCTTAGGGCAAAAACCTCTCTGTAGCTCAATACACAAAGAGCTGAATACACTCCTCATTCAGACTTCTGGCTGAGAAGAGAAGAAAAACTAACACAGCAATAGCCACCAACACCCAAGAACTATAATCTACAACTACCAAAAATAAATAGGAAAAAGCCTCTGACCATGGATAACTTCTATGGATAAAAACTGTAGACTACAGAGATGACAGCAGAGAGAGACAAACAAGCAAACACATCTAAACTTTCAAAAAATGGAAATTAGTCACAAACTCTCAAGGAACTCAAATTGGAGTTCAAGAACCAAGTAAGAAAAATGGAGAAACAATGGGAAGAAAAGTGGGAGAAAGAAATTCAAGTAATTAAACAGGAAAATAACAGTTAAAAAGACAGAATCTCCCACTGGAAAAAGAGGCAGAAAAATCACATCAAAAAATAAGCAAATTGGAGACCAGAATTGACCTGCTGGAAGCCATGAAAAGCAGGTCCGGCCAAACCTAAAAGGAAAATGAAAAGATCATAGCTGAAAACAAGCCTTTAAGGACTAGAATTGGTCAAGTAGAAGCTAATGAGCTCATGAGACAGCAAGAATTAATAAAGCAAAGTCAAAAGAAAGACAAAATGGAGAGAAACATGAAATATCTCATCAAGAAGATGAAGGACATGGAAAACAGGTCCAGGAGAGACAATTTTAGAATCATTGGTCTACCTGAAAACCTATAAAAAAAAAACAGAAGCCTTGACATCATATTACAAGAAATTATCCAAGAAATTTGCCATGATAGTCTTGAACAAGAGGGCAAAATAAATATTGGAATAGTCTATAGATTGCCCTCTATATTAAATTCTCAAAAGACAACCCCCAGGATTGTAATTGCCAAATTCAAGAACTTCCAAACCAAGGAGAAAATATTGCAAGAAGCCAGAAAGAGACAATTCAGATATCAAGGAGTCCCATTCAGGATTACACAAGATCTGGCAGCTTCCATACTAAAGGACTTCAAGGCTTGTAATATGATATTCAGAAAGACAAGAGAATTGAGTCTACAACCAAGGATCACCTACCCATCAAAACTGACTATATACTTCCAGGGGAAAGTATGGGCATTCAACAAAATAGAAGATTTCCAAGCATTCCTAAAGAAAAGACCAGAACTAAATAGATAATTTGATGTCCAAATACAAAACTCAAGAAAACCATGAAAAGGTAAACAAAAAAAAGGGGAAAAATTTTCAAGGGCTTCAGTAAGGTCAAATTGTTTATGCTCCTATATGGAAAATGATATTTGTAACTCTTAAAAACTTTTTCACTATCATAGTAGTTAGTATTATTATTCATAGGTAGAGGTTGGGGTATGTAAGAGGGAGATTTTAGGGTATTTTATAAATATATATTTAAAGTGTGGCCGCCAGGAATCAACCATTCAGAATGATTCCATAATTAAAATAGAACCAAGTCAGCATCCAGTTTAAGGTAGTTTATTTACAATTAGGAAGGTAAAAGGTAGGTAAATAGAGAGAGGGAGAGGCCAGTCCAGGCCTGGACGGAGAGAGAGGTTAAAAGGCTAATTAAACTAGGTTACAAGCCACAAGACTTTAGAAATCAGAGAGGCTATAAGCCTACTTAAGGCAGAATTTGGAAACACCAAGGTAGGCCAAGGAAGTCAGCCTAACTTACCCACGTGACAATTCAGAGTAGAAGCATTCTGAGGTCTCAGCAGAGCACCTTCAGCCCCAAGTCCAAAGCCGGAACTCCTGAACTCTGGAACTTCTGAACTCCTTCCACTCCTGAACTAACTTTACCAGGTTGTAACCCATGTATTTAAAGAGATAGCGTCTTTCGTCATTTCCTGTGGGCCACCTCTAATTCAAGTGGACCAATAGCAGCCTCTACACTGATTTGGATTTGGGCAGTCCCTTGTTCTTGATTTGATACTTATTGTCACGTGTGGTTAACTTATCTCCACTCCCCTTTTGAGAGAGGTGGGGATGATATAATCTAGATGCCTAGGGTAAGTAGATTTTTGACTATGAATGGGCTAGAGTTAATTTCATTTACACAGGTACTATGTGTTTTAAGATGACATGTAAAAAAAGGGAGGGGGGAATAGAAAATGGCACCAAAAGAAACTTGAAAGAATAAGGAAAATAGGATAATCTATCCACTCAAAGAGGAGCATGGGAGGGGGAGAGAAAGAGTACTATTATAAGAAGGAGAGGAAGAGAGTGCTAATAGGTAATACTTAAACCTTATTCTCAGTGGAATCAATCCTGAGAGGGAAGAGCATCTAGATCCATTGGGGTATAGAATTCTATCTTACCCTACAGGGAAGTTGAGAGGGAAAAACTAAGGGGAGAGGGGGCGGGAGGTCCCAAAAGGGAGGGAAAGCAAGGGGTGAGAGAATTTAATAGACCCTAAAGAAAAATTAGAGAGGAATAAGAAGGGAGTGGGTGGGAAGGGAAGTAAAATAAGGATTGTGGAGAGGGAGCTGATTAAAAGCAAAACACTGGTGTAGAAGGAAATAGTGAAAGAAGAAAGGGCAAGACTATGAGAGGAAATCAAAATGATGGGGAGTACACAGGTGGTAATCATTATTCTGAATGTGAATGGGATGAACTCACCCATAAAACAGAAGCAAATAGCAGAGTGGATTAGAGACCAAAATCCTACCATATGTTGTCTACCAGAAACACACATGAGGAATGTACACACACACTCGGTAAAGGTAAGAGGCTGGAACAAAATCTATTGGGCATCAACTGAGAAAAAGAAGACAGGAGTCACAATCATGATATTTGGCAAAGCCAAAGTAAAAATAGATCTGATTAAAAGAGATAGGGAAGGTAATTACATCCTGATAAAAGGGCAGTATAGACAATGAGGAAATATCAGTACTCAACATGTATGCACCAAATGCTATAGCCTCGAAATTTTTAAAGGAGAAACTAAAACTATACTAGTGGGAGACCTGAGCCTTCCTCTATCAGATCTAGAAAAATAAAAAAAAATAAATAAGAAAGAGGTAATAGATGTGAATAAAATCTTAGAAAAATTAGAGTTAATAGATATATGGAAAAAATAAATAGGAACAAAAAGGATTACACCTTCTTTTTAGCAGCACATGGTACATTCACAAAGATTGACCATGTACTAGGGCATAAAAACATTGCAAACAAATACAAAAAAGCAGAAATAATAAATGCAACCTTTTCAGATCACAATGTAATAAAAATAATAATTAGTAAAGGTACATGGAGAGGCAAGTAAAATAAATTGGAAATTAAATAATATGATTCTTCAAAATCAATTGGTTAAAGAACAAATCATAGAAACAATAATTTCATTGAAGAGAATGACGACAAGGAGACATTATATCAAAACCTATGGGATGTAGCCTATGCAGTACTCAGGGGGAAATTTATATCCCTGAATGCATATATCAACAAATCAGAGAGGGAAGAAGTCAATGAATTGGGCATGCAAATTAAAAAACTAGAAAGGGAACAAATTAAAAATCCCAAGATTAAAAACGAAATTGGAAAACCTAAAAATCAAAGGAGAAATTAATAAAATTGAAAGTAAAAAAATATTGAATTAATAAATAAGATCAGGAGTTGGTGCTTTGACAAAACAAATAAAATAGGTAAAGTACTGGTTAATCTAAGGAAAAAAAAGAAAAGAAAATCAAGTTAACAGTATCAAAGATGAAAAAGGTGATCTCACTTCTAATGAAGACGAAATTAAGGTAATTATTAAGAACTATTTTGTTCAATTATATGGCAACAAATATAGCAATCTAGGTTATATGGATGAATATTTACAAAAATATAAACTGCTTAGATTAACATAAGATGAAATAGAATACTTAAATAATTCCATATCAGAAAAAGAAATTGAACAAGCCATCAAAGAACTCTCTAAGGAAAAATCCCCAGGAATAGATGGATTCACAAGTGAATTCTATCACACATTTATAGAACAACTAATCCCAATACTATATAAACTATTTGACAAAATAAGCAAAGAGGGAGTTTTACCAAATTCCTTTTATGACACAAATATGGTACTGATTCCAAAGCCAGGCAGACCAAAAACAGAGAAAGAAAACTACAGACCAATCTCCTTAATGAACATAGATACAAAAATCTTAAACAGAATACTAGCAAAAAGACTCCAGCAAGTGATAATGAGGGTTATTCATTATGATCAGTTGGGATTTATACCAGGAATGCAAGGATGGTTCAATATTAGGAAAACCATCCACATAATTGACCATATCAACAAGCAAACCAACACAAATCAAATGATTATCTCAATAGATGAAGAAAAAACCTTTAATAAAATACAACACTCATTCCTATTAAAACACTAGAAAGTATAGGAATAGAAAGGCCTTTCATAAAAATAACAAACAGTATATATTTAAAACCATCAACAAGCGTCATCTGTAATGGGGATAAATTAGAAGCCTTCCCAATAAGATCAGGAGTGAAACAAGGATGTCCATTATCACATCTATTATTTTAACATTATTCTAGAAACACTAGCAGTAGAAATTAGAGAAGAAAAAGAAACTGAAGGTATTAAAATAGGCAATGAGGAAACGAAGCTATAACTCTTTGCTGATGATATGATAACGTACTTAAAGAATCCTAGAGAATCAACTAAAAAGCATGTGGAAATAATCAACAAGTTTAGCAAAGTTGCTGGATATACAAAATAAACCCACATAAATCATCAGCCTTTCTATATATTTTCAACACAACTCAGCAGTAAGAGTTAGAAAGAGAAATTCCACTTAAAATCACCCTAGACAATATAAAATACTTAGGAATCTATCTGCCAAGACAAACACAGGAATTATATGAACACAACTACAAAACACTTTCCACATAATTAAAACTATATTTAAACAAATGGAAAAACATTAATTACTTATGGGTAGGATGAGGTAATATAACAAAAATGACAATCCTACCCAAATTAATTCACTTATTCAGTGCCATATCTATCAATCTACCAACAAACTTTTTTACTGAGTTAGAAAAAATTGTAACCAAGTTCATTTGGAAAAACAAAAGATCAAGATTATCAAGGGAAATAATGAAAAAAATGTGAAGGTTGTGGACCTAGCAGTACCCAATCTTAAACTGTACTATGAGGCAGTGGTCCTCAAAACAATATGGTACTGTCTGAGAGACAGAAGGAAGGATCAAAGGATTAAACTTGAGGTAAATGACCTCAGCAAGATAATGTACAATAAACCCCCAAATCCAAGCTTTTGTGACAAAACCCCATTATTTGACAAATGCTGCTGGAAAAAATTGGAAAACAGTATGGGAGAGATTAGGTTTAGATTAACATCTTACTCCCTCCACCAAGATAAATTCAGAATGGGTGAATGACTTAAATATAAAGAAGGAAACTATAAGTAAATTAGGTGAACATGGAATGGTATACCTGTCTGATCTATGGGAAAGGAACGGCTTTAAGATAAAACAAGAAATCAAGAATATTGCAAAATATAAAATGAATAATTTTGATTACATTAAATTAAAAAGGTTTTGTACAAACAGAACCAATGCAACCAAAATTAGAAGGGAAGTAACAAATTGAGAAAAAATCTTCATAAAAACGTCTTACAAAGGTCTAATTACTCAAATTCATAAGGAGCTAAATCAATTGTACAACAAATCAAGCCATTCCCCAATTGATAAATGGACAAGGGACATGAATAGGCAATTTTCAAATAAATCAAAACTATCAATAAGCACATGAAAATGTGTTTTAATTATATAATCTTATAAATCGAGAAATGCAAATCAAAACAACCCTGAGGTTCCACCTAGCAGATTGGCTAATATGACAGCAAAAGAAAGTAATAAATGTTGGAGAGGATGTGGCAAAATAGGGACATTAATGCATTGTTGATGGAGTTGTGAATTGATCCAACCGTTCTGGATGGCAATTTGGAACTATGCCAAAAGGGCTTTAAAAGACTGTCTGCATTTTGGTCCAGCCATACCACTGCTGGGTTTATACCCCAAAGAGATAATAAAGGAAAAGACTTGTATAAAAATATTTATAGCCTTGCTCTTTGTGGTGGCAAAAATTTAAAAATGAAGAAATTGTCGTATCTGTTGGTGATGGAATACTCTTGTACTAAAAGGAATAATATACTGAAGGAATTCCATGTGAACTAGAGCAACCTCTAGGAAGTGATGCGGAGTGAAAGGAGCAGAACGGGGGGAACCTTGCACATAGAGACAGATACTCTGTGACACAACCAAATGTAATGGACTCCTTTACTAGCAGCAATGCAGTGATCCAGGACAACTCTGAGGGACTTATGAAAAAGAACACTATCCACACCCAGAGAAAGAATTGAGAGAGTAGAAACAGAGAAGAAAAACTTGATCACTTGGTTAGATGGGGATATGATTGGGGATGTGGACTCTAAATAATCACTTTAGTGCAAATATTAATACTATGGAAATAGGTCTTGATTAATGACACCTATAAAACCCAGTGGAATTGCTCATTGGCTACAGAAGGGAGGTGGGAGGGGAGTAAAGGAGAAGAACATGAATCATGTAACCATAGAAAGATATTCTAAATTAATTAAATAAACTTAATCAAAAAAACAAATCAACCAATAATTTGCCTATTTTGTTTGTCTTTTTATTCATAAAACCAACTCCTAATCTTATTTATTATTTGAATGTTCTTTTACTTTCAATTTTATTAATTTATCCTTTAATTTTTAGAATTTCTAATTTTGTCTTTAAATGAGGTATTTTAATTTGTTCTTTTTCTAGGTTTTTTTTTAGTTTTATGCCCAATTCATGGTTTTGCATTTTCTTTATTTTATTGATGTAAGCATTTAGAGATATAAAATTTCCCATAAGTACTGCTTTGGCTGTATAAATTTTGATATGTTGTCTCCTCATTGTCATTGTCATTAAAATTATTGATTGTTTCTATAGTTTGTTCTTTGACCAACTCTTTTTTAGCATTAGATTATTGAGTTTCCAATTAATTTTTTATTTGTCTTTCCATGTTTATTGATTATAATTTTTATTGTGTTATGATCTGATAAGGATGCCTTTATTATTTTTGCTTTTCTGTATTTGTTTGGGAAGTATTTATGCCCTAATACATGGTCAATTTTTGTGTAGGAACCATGTACTGCTGAAAAGAAAATATATCCTTTTTTCTTCCCATTCAATTCTCTCCAGAGATCTATTACTTCTAACTTTTCTGCAATTTCCTTTACTTCTTTCTTGTTTATTTTTTGGTTTCATTTATCTAGATCTGAAATGGGGAAGGGTTAAGTTGAGGTCACTCACTAGTATAGTTTTACTATCTATATCTTGCCTTTAAAAACTTTGAAGCTACACTATTTGGTGCATATATGTTTAGTATTTATATTACTTCGTTGTTTGTAGTTCCTTTTATCAAGATGTAATTTCCTTCCTTATCTCTTTTAATCAGATTTATTTTTACTTTAGCTTTGTCTGAGATCATGATTGTTACTCCTGCTTTTTTTACTTCCAATGAGGCATAATAAATTCTTCTCCAGCCCCTGACCTTTACTTTGTATGTGTCACCTTGCCTCAAATGTGGGGTGAGGGAATGGCTTACTCCTTATTCCTTGTTGTAGCCTCCTGCTGGCTGTGCTTGCATCTTACCCTAGTGATCCAGAAACTCTCTGCCTACCTTTCACATTGTTCTCTGCATGAAAGTTGCTTCACTCCTTCTCCTTGTTGGTTCTTTCACTCTAGTATTTGTTTTGAAGTGTTATTTTAAGATTATTCTAAAGTGGATTTGAGCTTCCCCACTTCTACTCTACCATCTTGGCTCCATCTCTCTACAATTATTTTAAATGGAATTTTTCTTTCTGTATCTTGCTCCTGGACTTCGTTGATAATAAATAGAAATGCTGATGATTTATGTGGGTTTATTTTATATCCTGCAACTCACTAAAGTTGTTCATTATTTTAATTTAGGTTTTTAGCTAATTCTCTAGGATTCTTTATATATACCATAATATCTTTTGCAGAGTGATAGTTTTATTTCCTCATTGCCTATTCTAATTACTTTTTCTTCACTTATTGCTATAGCTGTATTTCCAGTACAATCCTGAATAATAGTGGTGATAATGGACATCCTTGCTTCACCTTTGATCTTAATGATAAGGCTTTTTAACATTTCCCCATTTATATAACAAATAACCATTATCAAAAGTGAAAAAGGTACAGTAATATCCAATGAAGAAGAAATTAAAGGAATTGTTGGAACTTATTTTGCTCAATAATATGCTAATAATTTTGACAATCTCAGAGAAATAGATGAATATTTACAAAAAAATAAACTAGTAAGATTAACAAAAGAAGAAATAGAATACTTAACGCCATTAAAGAAATACTAAATTGAACATTTAGTTTAGAATTTTACATTTAGAACATTTACAATTTAGAACATTACATCAAAAATTCCTTAAGAAAATCCAAGGCCCATAAGGATGCACAAGCGAATTCTACCAAACATTCCAAGAACAATTAACTCCAATACTACATAAACTATTTGGAAAAACAGAGGAAGAAAGAATCCTTCCAAATTCTTTTTATGACACACATATGGTACTGATACCTAAACCAGGAAGGGCTAAAATGGAGAGTGAGGTTCAAATGTTGCCTGCCACCTTCTCCATTTTACTTCCACTGTAATAGCTCTTTCCCATATTCTCATGTGAGAAAATTTCCCCCATTCTACCTTTCCCTTCCCCCTTCTCCCCTGAAAGATTACACTCAGTTTTTCTGGATAGATGACCCTTGATTGTGATCCTAGCTGTTTTGCCTTCTGCAATACCATATTCTAAGCACTCTGCTCCTTTAATGTAAAAGCTACTAAATCTTGTGTGATTCTGACTGTGGCTCCATGATATTTGAATTGATTATTTCTGGTTTCCGAAATATTTCCTCCTTGACTTGGGAGCTCTAGAATTTGGCTATAATGTTTCTGGAAATTTTCCTTTTGGGATGTCTTTTGGGAAATGATTGGTAAATTAAGTTTCTATTTTACTTTCTGGATCTAAAATTGGCACAGTTTTCCTTGATAATTTCTTGAACTATGATGTCTCGTCTCTTTCTTTGGTCATGATATTTGAGTAGTCCACTAATTTTTAAATTATCTCTCCTCAATCTATTTCCCAGGTCAGTTGATTTTCCAATGAGATTTCACATTTTCTTCTATTTTTTTTCATTCTTTTGACTTAGTCTCTTGATCTTTCATAGAAACATTAACTTCCACTTTTCCAACTCTAATTTTTTTTAAACCCTTAATCTCGGTGTATTGTCTCATAGGTGGAAGAGTGGTAAGGGTGGGCAATGGGGGTCAAGTGACTTGCCCAGGGTCACACAGCTGGGAAGTGGCTGAGGCCGGGTTTGAACC
>NC_058136.1:29950370-29980813 GCF_016433145.1 Gracilinanus agilis | reverse complement strand
ATATATATATATATATATATATATATGTATATACAAGAAATGTAATCCAAGACAACCCTGAAGTTTTACCTCACACTGAAAATTAGCAAGGATGACAAAAGATAGGGAAGGATCATAGGAAGACAGGCAAACTGGGTTTTTTTTTGTTGGAGCTGTAAAGCAACATAATATTTTTTAAAACCTTCACTTCCTGTCCTAATAACAACTCTAGAACAGAAGGGCAAGGGCTAGGCAAACAGGGTTAAGTGACTTGGTCACACTGTTAGGAAGAAAGCGTCCGGGGGCAGATCTGAATCCAGGTCCTCTCGACTCTAGGCCTGGCTCTCTATCCACTGTACCAACTACCTGCTCTAAGATAATAATTTTGGAAAACAGTTTAGTATTATGTAAATCTAGTGTCTGTATACTTTGATCCTAGAGATTAAATTTTGGGGCTTATATGTCAAAGAGACCATTGACGAGGAAAGTCCTCATATATGACAAGATATTTATAGCAGCACTTTTTTGTGATGGCAAAGAATTGGAAACTGTGGATTCCCATTGAGTGGGGAATAGTTAACCAAATTTTGATATATAAATGTAGTGGAATATTACTGTGCTGTAAGAAAAATGATGAATATGATGACTACAGAAGATGACAAAGATTTATATGAACTGATGCTGGGTCAAATAAGCAAGAAAACAATTTACAGAATGATTATAGCAGGGTCATAACTTAAATAAAATCCAAAGTGAATTCTGCAAAATTATAATGAACTAATTTGGTTTGAAAGAAGTGGTATAAGAAGAAACTTCACCCTACCCTCTTAGCAGATGTGGGAGGTCCTCAAGAGCTGTATGTTAATGGCATATATTTTCAGTGTATGTTCATATATTCAGTTATGCTATATTTTCCTCTCTTTTTTTTGTTCTTAAACCCCTAATTTCTATATGGGACTGCTCTCAGAGGGGAAGAGAAAGAATAGTGGGAGACAATTATGGTGATGAAAAAAATCCCAGAAGACATCAACAAAACTTATTTTGAAATGCTAGCTGACTTTTATCTAAAGTGCTTTAAGTTTTACAAAGTGCTTTACATAAATTATCCAATTTGATCCACACAATAATCCAGAAAGAGAGATAGAACAGGCACCTCCATGTTATAGATGAGAAAACTGAAACTTGGCAAGATGAGATTCAAACCTAAGTCTTTGTAGGAGCACTCTTCCCATTATGCCACATTGCCTCCCCACAAGACTTGACCCAAAGCAGTAAACAAAATATCATCTTTCATCATATATTGTTGGGTCAAATGGACCAAGAAAACTTTCTTTGGCACATTTTAGTCATTTTTTCTCTGGTTCCAATAGAAATTGAAAATGCAAGAGAGCCCACACAAACGGACTCTCCAGTTTTTCTGACAAAGTTATGAGGTATGAGAGAGTAGTCTTTGAGGAGATGTAGAGCCGTTTAGCATTATGTATGATGTGATCTCATATTATCCTCTACTACACAAATATAATGTATTTTGTACGAAGCAAGTAGTAGGACTTAAGTATTCTTTTGCTAAATAATTTTTTTAAAAGTTTAAATGGTATAATCATTTTCCCTAAAGAATGAATATGTTGACACTTCCTTCTTATCTAATAGTATGTAGGGATAAAAGGGATATCTACCTCAGAATGCTTATTGTGAAAAATAACAAGAAGGGTCAGAAGAAGAATGAATTAGTAGTGCATGCACTATTTTGTTTATTCCAATTCCACATCTCCCAGAATTCTGAGGGTTGGGGTGAAAGGGATGGAGTTGTTCATGGGAACTAAGCTCTGTTAGTTTACCACCTGGACGTCGTTTTCAAATCCTGGCAGAGGAATTAAATTTTTATTACTTCAGTTCACTATCTCCACTCCCCTCTTGCCCCCCAATATCAATTCTCTTGTCTTCCCCCTGAAGTGAGCCCTGTTAAGCTGCTAGAACTCTTAGAGCATGAAAGCAAATGCTGCAGGGAGGTCAGCTTGGAGGTCACGCAGCAGGTTTGATGTGTCAGTGGATAAATGATGGGATCACATCTGGAACAGTTTGGTGAATAAATAAAACGGGAAAGCTCATATATCACTGCCCACCTTCCAATCTGTAAGGGAAGGAGAAAATAAATCCGCTAATAACCTTGTAAGGCACATGAAAGATATTGAAGAAACTCTTGAAATTTTGTGGTTAAAAGTGTCCATATTAAATAACAAATTTAAGAGCAACCAACTAGCCTGAAATATGGTACAAGTTGTTCTCATAAACTGTAGTTTTATTTTACGAGTTATTTATTAGTTCTTACTTGAATAGCTTTGAATAAGATAATTTGGGGTCTAACTAAGTATTATAGAGACACTTCCTTTAGAGGTATTTTATATTTATACCTCGGGTAATGATTTCTCTATTGTTATAATAGAGCTCTATATTAGAGTTTTGCCTATCCTTCCATAATGCCATCTATAGCCAGTATTTAATTTATGCCTATTTTTCTGGTGCCATTACTGGCAAGTCTTAGAGATACAGATTTAGGAAATTCCACCCCAAAATTAGAGGTCTGAATCTCCACCCCTACCTCCAATAAAAGCAGCATTGTGTAGTGGAAAGGATTCTAGGACTGAATTTAGCTTGGCTTCTATTCAAATTACAAGATGGTGATAGCTTAAATATTTTTTAATCTTAAAGTTTCAAAACACTTTACATAATTTAATTGGATCAAATGACCAAACCCAATTCCTTGTCCAAACCTGGTCTTTCTCTTCATATAAGAATGAAGTTGGAAGCAATTCAAGAGATCTGAGTTTGTCTTGAGACTACTCTATCTTCTCATATGAACTTATATAATCATTAGAACTCTCTGAATCTCATAATTTCTTCCACAGTAAAATGAGGATGATAATCCTTACTTTTTCACATTCTCATGGTGGTGGCAAGGATCAAATGAAACTATGGATATGAACATACTTTGAAAACTGGATAGAGCTGACTATATGAAAGTAATATGGTGGCATTATGGTTACGTGAATTGACTATTGCACCAACATAGGTATAGGTGAAATTTGTGTTTATAGTCACTATTATATATCTTTAGTTGCTCCAAAACTAATAATTGGTAGCCCTTTTAAATTAAATTTTATTTTAAAAATGAAAATCCTCTTTTCTTTCTTTCTTCCATCTCATGGTGAGATAGTAAGAAAAGCAAGACCCTAGTTGCAGATATGTATGGTTGGAACAAAATAAATTTCCAAATTTGCCATGCCATAAAAGATGTTTCTTAATTACCACTCTTGAGTCCATTATCCCTCTAATAAGAGGTGGATAGTATGTTTCACCATGAATTCTCTGGAATTTTGATTTGGTTACTGTATTGATCAGAGTTCCTAAGTCTTCCGAAGTTCTTTGATTTCACTATATCAATGATTCCCAAAGTGGGCGCTACCGCCCCCTAGTGGGTGCTGCAGTGATCTAGCAGAGCGGTGATGGCCACACCTTTTTTTGTATTACATTCTATTCTGAGTTCAATAAATAGTTTCATAATTTCCAGGGGGCACTAAGTAATATTTTTTCTGAAAATGGGGTGGTAGGCCAAAAAAGTTTGGGAACCACTGCACTATATTGTTATTATGTAAATTGTCCTTCAGGACACTTCAATTTGCATCAATCAGTTCATATACAAGTCTTCCAAACTTCCTCTGAAACCATCCCCTTCATAACTGATTATAGTACAATATTATTCTATACCTTCTTCATCCTTTCCCCAAGTGATGGGTACTCCCTCAGTTCCTAATTCTTTGTCACTATTAACAAAGCTAGTAAACATATTTTTGTACATTTGGAGTCTTTTTCCCTCTTTCTTTGATCTCTTTGGGATACAGACCTTATAGTGGTATTGTGGGTCAGAGAGTATGCACAATTTAATAGTTTTTTTTTGGCATAGTTACAAATTTCTTTCTAGAATGGTGGTGAACCCATTCATAATTCCACTAATGTACCTATCTTCCCACAGCCCCTCCAACATTTGTCATTTTCCATTTTTGTTAATTTTATCAATTTGATGAGTGTGAGATAGAACCTTACGATTATTTTAATTTGCATTTCTCTAGTTTTTGATGATTTATAGCATTTTTATATGAGTTTGGTTAGTTTGGATTTCTTTTTCTGAAAACTGTTCATATCATTTGGATCAGTCTGCAAATATATATTATGTGCCTTCTATGTGACATATACTAAGCTAAGTAAGACCTGGGAATACAAAGAAAGGAAAAAGAAAGTCCCTTCTATCAAGGAAGGAGTCTGGTAGTAGAGATAACTTAGAAATAGCTATGTACAGACACGCTCTATACACATTATTTTGGAGATAATCAACAATTGGAAGGTACTAGAACTAAGGGAGATAAGGAAATACTTGTTGTAGAAGATGAGATTTTAGTTGTGACTTGAAGGAAACCAGGGAAGTAAAAAAATGGAGCTGAGAAGAGAGAACATTCCAGTGAGGGGCAGCCATGAAAATGCCTGAAGTTGGTACATGGAGTATTTTATGAGGAACAACCAGGGAGCCAATGTTACTCGATCTCAAAGTATATACAGTAAGGGAGTGTTAGGTATTTAAAAAGACTAGAAAAGTAGGGGAAACAGGTTATGAAGGACTTTGAATGGCAAACAGAAGATTTTATATTTGAAACTGGAGGTGAAAAGATGAACGTCTTGGCACATAGTCAGACCTATATTTTAGAGATATTACTTTGGCTGCTGAGTGGAGGATGTATTGAAGTGGGGACAGACTTATTTCACAATAGTCTAGGAGTTAGGTGATGAGGACCTGTGCTAGGATGATAGCAATGTCAGGAAAGAAGAGGGTGTATGGGAGAGGTATTAGTAAGCTAAAATTGACAAGCCTAGGTAACAAATTGATAGAATCATATAATTTTTCAATAAATTAACCAGTAAACATGAAATACCTACCATGTGGCAGGCCTTATGTTAAATGCTGAAGATACAAAAGGAGGCAAAAGAGATCCCTGCCCTCAAGGAACTTACATTCTAATGGGGTATATTTTTATCATGTAAACTAATAGAAACAAAGGAAGCTATATACAGGATAAATAGGAAATAGGTAACAGAGGGAAGCCACTAAAATTGAGAAGAGTTGGGAAAGACTTCCTGAAGAAGGTGTAAACTTAGTTGAGACTGAAAGGAATCAAAGAAATCAGTAGTTGGAGTGGGGGAGGGAGAGCATTCCAGGCACTAAGGACAGCTAGAAAAAAATGCCTGGAGCCAGGAGATGAAATGTCTTGTTCATGATCAACCAGGAGGCCAGTTTTTAAAGTGGTCAATTATATTTATAGTTTTTGTAATATTGAATCAAATCTATATGTATAAATCTAACCTGGACATGGTTTGTCATCTTTGTGTTATGCTGCTTTAGTCTCCTTGCTAATATTTTATTTAAAATCTTTGCATCAATATGCAGCAATTATAGTGGTCTATAGTTTTCTTTCTCTGTTTAAACTCTGTGTTGTGAATCAAGGCCATATTTGTATCAGAGAATGAATTTGGCAAGACTTTTTCTTTTCTTATTTTTCAGTTTATGTAATGTTGGAATTAATTGTTCTTTAAATATAGAATTCACTTCCAAACAGTGTTTTTTTGCCCCTTATTCATTTATAGCTTATTAATTTCTTTTCCTGAGTTAGAGTTGTCATTTATTTCTAATTTTGTTCATTTGGACATTTTGTATGTTCATAAATATTCTTCCGTTTGACTTACATTGGAGCTTAATTTTTGATAATTCTTTTTTTCTTTGTTGGTTGTGAATTCATCCTTTTTATTTTTTGAAACTGATAATTTTGTTTTCTTTCTTTTAAAATCAGATCACCTAATATATATCCTTATTAATTCAGTGTCTTTTCTTGATTTCAAGTTTGTTAATCTCATTTTAAACTTTTGTTATTTCTGATTGAGATGAATTGGGGGAATAATTCTCTTCCCCCTTTTTAAGATTGAATGCCCAATTTATCGATCTACTCTTTCTTTAATTAATGAAGGTGTTCACAGATATAAATTTTCCCTTAAGGATTGATTTGGTCAAATCTCTCCAAAATTTGATATTTTGTCTTATCATCATCATTATTTTTAATGAAATTGTTTCTGTGATTTGTTCTTTTGCCTACTCATTCTTTAGAATTAAATTATTTGGTCCCCAATCAATAACTGATCATTTCATTAATGTCCCTTCGCTGAATATTTTTTTTCATTATGGTCTGTGAAAGACATATCTAATATTTCTGGGAGTTTTTTTGTATTTGTTTGTGAGGGTTTTATGTCCTAATATATGGTGGATATTTGTAAAGGTACCATGCTCAGTTGAGAAATGTGTATACTCCATTCTGTTCCCATTTAGTAATTTCCACAGGTATTCTTTTCTAAAATTTTAACTTTTAAAAAAATCTAACTTTTCTAAAATTCTCTTCAGGGACTATGCCCAAAGGGATATAAAACTGTATATACTGTATATAAATATATAAATAAACTGTATATAAAAATAAATAAGGGATATAAAACTGTATATATAGCACTACTGGGTCTGTATCCCAAAGAAATAAAAAAGAGGAAAGGACCAACTTATACAAAAATATTTATAGTATCTCTTTTTGTAGTGGCAAAGAATTTGAAATTGAAGGGATGTTCATCAGTTAGGGAATGACTAAACAAATTTTGGTACATGTTGGTGATGGAATACTATTATGCTATTAGAAATGATAAGCAAGAATATTTCAGAAAAAGCTGGAAATATCTATGGGAACTGATGCAGAGGAAAATAAGCAGAACTGGGAGAACATTGTACACAATAACAGCAATAGTGTATGATGATTGTGAAAACTTGGCTACCTTCAGTAATGCAGTGATGTAGGACAATCCTGAAAGACTTATAATGGAGGATGCTATCTACCTCCAGAGAAAGAACTGTTGAACTTGTCTTTCACATCAGTGTATTTATGGTTTTATTTTGTGGTTTTGGTTGTTTATGAGTGTACTCTTAAAATAATGATCAATATGGAAGTGTGGCAAGACACTAAAATTAAATTAAAAAAATAAAATTCTCTTCGTGTCCTTCACTTTTTCTTTCTTTATTTACATATATCTGGATCTGAAGGGGATAAGTTAAATTCCTTCCCTATTTTATTACTACTGTCTCTTTTGCTCTATAAGTAATTTAACTTTTCCTTTATGTATTTAGATGCTATGCCATTTGGTGCATATATGTTGAGTATTGCTCCTAATTTGTTTTTTATGATATCGTTCATCAAACGTAGTTTTATACTGTCTCTGAGACCATGACATTATACTATAATCTGAGACCATGATTGTCAAACCTGCCTTTTGTACTTTTAAAACATAATAACTCATTATTTTCATGTGCACTTCTTTCTGTTGCAACTATATTTAATGTAAATAGCATATTTTTGGATTCTGCTTTCTAATCCAGTCTGCTATCGCTTCCATTTTATGGGTAATGTCATCCTATTTGCATTCATAGTTATGATTGTTAATTATATATGTCCCTGTATTCTATTCACTTATACTTTTCTTACTCTTTGTTTCCCAACTTTATTTTTGAAGAAGAGGATTGTGAGAGAGTAATGAACTTAAAACCAGTGCTCTAGGTTTGGTGCATTCTGTTTCTGCTTCTCTGCCTCACTTTTCTATCCCTTACTTGGACTACATTAACATGTACTTATCTTTTTTTAAAAAGTCACTTTTTGAAATTGACCCTCTTTAGAGTTTATTTTGCTAAGAATAATCTCTCCCTTAATGTACATGCCCCCTCTTTATGATTCCCTTTACCTTTTCCTTCTTTTCTTGCTCAGTTAAATGTATTTCTGTTTTTAGCTCTCTGTATTCTTCCTCCCAGTTCAGATGAGATTGATGTTCAACTGTCAGTCACTCCTCCTACTTCTTTCTTATTTGTATAAACTTCTACTTCAATACTTCAATTATGTGAGATAACATTTCCCATCCTTCTTCTTTACCCTCCATCCTCATCTTCCACCAGTGTATACTTCATCTCCTCCCTTTCCATTCATGGGAAATTTGCTGTGGTTGTTCTTCTGTAGACTTCAGGCTTGGTGGGAAGCTGGAACCAAGACAATGTTCTGTTCTTAGAGGCAGAGCCACTCAGCTATTGTTTGCTTCTGAACTTGTTCCTAGCTCACTATGCCACCTTTGTCCAATGATCTGCTCCTCAGTGAAGACCACTTCTAAGTGTAGGTACTCCCTTTAGCACACCCTGAAGAGAAGTGATCTGAAACTGGACAGTGAATGAAAGAGCTGCCAGTTAATACTTGCTTCCACACTCTTCAAAAATTGGCCTCTCTATATGGGTCTGGCACTTTTTCTTAACTTGGTATGTAAAGCAACATTTTGGGTACTTTTGTTTTTCTCTTGCTTCCTCACTGTCTTCTTTGTTTCTGCATGCTGGAATGTTCTATGTGACATGCCCTTGGCCAGATCTGTCTTTGGTATCCTCAGTCCTTTTTTTGCTTAACCCTTTTCTGGCTTGTCCAGGAAAAATAACTCACTGTGATTTCCCCCCCTTGATTGCCTGATCAGGACTTGATCTGATGGATTTTCTAGATCTTTGTGAAGGAGTCACATTGAGAGGTTTGACTGTACTTTCTACTCTTCTGCCATCTTGGTTTCACTACTGATAATTGTTTCATATTGAAAAAAGGTACTCAAAGTACATCAGACATACCGTTTTAGTAAGCATCTACATGGTAGTAAATGGTTTTATCCTGGTTGATTGCCATACTTGGAAAAACATTGACTTGAAAATCAGTAGCTCTTTGCTTGTGTCCCAGCTCTTCTTCTGACCTTCTGTGGGCACCAGCATTTTTCCAATAAAGGAGGTTCACAGTCTTGGAGTCATTTTTTAACTGGGGCACAAACAGTTGAGGGTGGGGGTGGAATGTAGGCATAGAGGGCAATCTGACCAATTCTGTAGTTATGCCAAGAGAAGGGCTTGTCTGTTCCCCAAATAGTCTGGAAAATATCCAGAGTTAGGGAATAGCATAAGCCCTAGGAAAGGAGTGTGATTGTGTTAGAAGTCTGGGCATCAGCCTTGATTGTGTAAGGGAGCAAGGTCATACTACATGGTTTGTTGATTATTTCCAGTTTATCTTGTCCACAGCACATTTTTTTTACTCATGGAACTCCTTGAAATCACTGACTGTCTTTGGCCTTTCTTAGTATCCTGAGTGCACAGTAGGCACATAATAAGTGTTCACTGACTGAGACCAAAAGAAGTTCATGGCATGTTAGGGGCAGTTCAGTGGCCTTCAGCTGGCTATAGGAAAATACTCTATTCTCTCTCTCAAATGTTAACTTCCTTGGGCAATGCTCTAGTTGCTTTGCCCTAGTTTTACCCCTGCTGCTATCTGACCTCTGTTACATGATGGGTTTTGTGTGTGCAACTTTTTATATATTTTTTAATTGGTTATAAAAACAATTTTAACACTTGCTTTTTAAAAGCATTTTGAGTTCCAAGTTCTGTCTTCTCCTCTTCCTCCCTGAGAAGGTGAGTGATCTGATATAGTATTGATGTAGATTTATTGTATGATTTGTTAATTTAAAGTGAAAGTCTGTCAAATTTGGCTTCAGACATTTCCTAGCTGTGTGATCTTGGTCAAGTCACTTAATCCTGATTACCTGGCCCTTGATGCTCTTCTTTCTTTGAACTGATATGAAGACAGAAGGTACGGTTGTTGTTTATTTAATGACAGTCTGATCAGTTTACTAACATTCATAGTAAAATTAAATCCTAATGGCATTACCTTTCTACATAACTTTGGTAACTCTTCCAGGGAAGAGATAATACTTTAAGCCAAATTCCACAATTTAAAAACCAACCTTGCATTTGCTATAGTGAATTATACATATTGATTTCATCATATTCAGCAATTTTGAAAGCCAGGGCAATGAATTAAAAAAGCAAAATTCCAAATTAACATTTTTTCTTTTGATCACTTCTATCATTGCTTTGTAAGTTCTACTGCTAGGTCTAGGGGGCCCGGAAAATGTACCCTTTCCCCCTTGCAAATTAAGTAGATCATCCTGTTTACTTTCTTCCTGAGTTAGCGCTCTTTAGAGCCAATTTTCCTATGCACTCGAAGCACAAGTATTTGATAATGTGAAAATGATGTCCTCTCAGTGGCCTTTTTCAAAGGGCCTCCTTTTTTATGTTTTAAAACATATCTGCTGATACTCAATTGAGGGTATTATTAGACAGCTATTTCCCCTAATGACACATGGCCTCCTGATGTCCATAATTATACCACAACCTTGAAAAGTTGACTTAGGCACCAGAAAGCACCCAAACCAAAAACAATTGGCAGACCTTTTTAGAGCAAGTTTCTTGATTTGGGTTATGCTTCATTTCCCCATCTTTGAAATGGAGCCCTCCACCAAAGTTGTCTTCTCCCTTTATCTCATTGGGATATTCAAGGAATCCTGGGTTTCTTGAAGACTAAACCAGGGAAGTCCAAGCTCTGGAAGGTCCTACCAGACTGCAAAGGCTTCAGACATGGGCCTAGTGATGCACTCATTATGTGCTATGTCTGGACTTGGATAAATAGATTTGCCAAATGCAGACAGCCTCATTTTGAGGGGAGACGGTAAAAGAGTGCTCCTAGGAGACATTTTTTTGTTCCCAGAGACTCCCAAATACTATATGCTGAAGTTGGATGATCCTCTGTTGGATATGTTATAGAGGTAATTATTGGTCAAATGTGTGTTGGCCCAGGTGGTTTCTGAGGTCCCTTGAAACTCTATGATTGGCCTACACTTGTGAAGCCTTTCTGATAACTCTAGCTGTTTGTTCTCTCTTTGCCCTCATACAATCTGATTTTTTGCTTATCTGCGCATGTGGTCTATCCTCCCATTCCCCAGTAGACTATCAACTAGGGCAGGGCATACACACACACACACACACACACACACACACACACACACACACACACACACACACACACACACCCAGGGGCAGCTAGATGGCATAGAAGATAGAGCACCAAGCCTGGAGTCAGGAAGACTCCTCTTCTTGAGTTCAAATCCAGCCTTGGACCCTGGGCAAGTCACTTCTCTCTGTTGGCTTCAATTTCCTCATCTGTAAAATGAGCTGAAGAAGGAAATGGTTAACCACTCCAGTGTTTTTGCCGAGGAAACCCCTAATGCTTCCCAAACTTTTTTGCCTACCACCCCCTTTCCAGAAAAAAATTACTTAGCGCCCCTGGAAATTAATTTTTAAAAATTTTTAATAGTAATTAATAGGAAAGATAAATGCACCTGTGGCCATCACTGATCCCCTGGATCGCTGCAGCACCCACTAGGGGGCGGTGGCGCCCACTTTGGGAATTACTACCCTAATGGGATCACAAAGAGTCAGGCATGACTGATAAGACTAAACAACAACAATAAAAAGGATAGGGAGTGTTTCATTTTTGTTTGTGTCCTCACTACCTTGTCTCGTATAGCGTCATACACATAATATCCTCCTGAACTGAGCTCTGAAGAAGAAAAAAATGTTGAGAGGCAGAGGTGAAGGGGAAAATAACTTACACAAACACTAAGAATTTGGAGATGAAGAATGTCCAGGTGGGTTAGAAGATGTAAAGCAACAAGAGGACTAATATATAAGAAGGCTGAAAAGGTGCTTGAGAATCAAATTCTAGGGGGCCCAGAAAGCCAAGATAAGGAATTTGCTTCTTATCATAGAAGCAATAGTGATACAGTGAAGATGTTTGAGGAGGTGGAACAACATGATGAGTTAGTGTTACCTTAGAAAAATCATTTTGTTAGTTTTGGGGGGAAGGGAGGAAAGGGAGTGAGAGTTGGACCTTTGGAAGAGATGGCATTATCATGAGCCCCCTAATAGTCTGAAGTTTGACTTAAGGGAGGAGTTTTAGAAAAGCACCTCTTGCTTCTTCAAGTGAATGGATGATGACCCCTTATTCTTTCTCCCTCTGTAGTTCTGCCTATTTTTCCCAGACCACCACAGACTCTAGGGAGTCAGGCAAGAAGGGGAGATATGTAAAGCTAAAATTAAGCCTTGTAAAGTAGAAATAAACAGTGGGCTGGAACTCAAGAAATCTAGGTTCAAGGCCTAGCTCTATCCCTAACTAGTATGATTTGGGGAGAGTCATTTCAATGCAACACTTATTAATCACCTACTGTATATAAATGGACTATAAAAGGTTCTAGGGTTACAAAGACAAAAAAGAAATGGCCCCTATTCTCAAGGAAATCACATCTCTGGACCTTTTTCATCTGCAAAAAGAGAATGTTGATCATTTCCCCCGACACACTTCTTTCATTGAGTTTTTTGTAGGCTGAAAGTATGTAATGGGTGTGAAAGAGTTTTGTGAATTATAAAGCTACACACACACACACACACACACATACACACACACACACACACACACACACATGGAAATTGAGGTTATCATTGGTTCCACGATTAAACTAAACTCTTTAGATACTCTGTATATTTGGCCATCTGATCCCTTCCTTCCTTCCTTCCTTCCTTCCTTCCTTCCTTCCTTCCTTCCTTCCTTCCTTCCTTCCTTGCTTCTTTCCTTNAAAAAACCAAAACACATTATCATTCCTGCTGTTTTCTGGGGCGAGAGCATGGTGATTAGGTCGAATCAGGGCAGTCCAACTCAGACCCTAGAAATAGCTAGAAATATCTTAAAAACAGCCCCCGGTCAAGGCCTTCATGTGGTACACTGACAAGAACGCTGGCTCTGGACTCATAGAACCTGGGTTCAAATCTTACCTGTACCATTTGCTACTTATGTGACTCCAAGCTTCAGTTTCTTCCTTCCTTCCTTCCTTCCTTCCTTCCTTCCTTCCTTCCTTCCTTCCTTCCTTCCTTCCTTCCTTCCTTCCTTCCTTCCTTCCTTCCCGTGTATTAGCTCCAAAGCAGAAATATGTTAAGGGCAAGGCAGTGGGGGTTAAATGACTTTCCCAGAGGCCCACAGCTAGGATGCATGAGGTCAGATTTGAATCCAGGACCTCTTATCTCTAGGCCTGGCACTCTATCCACTGAGCTACCAAGCTACCCCCTCCCTACCTGATCTCTTTCATCTGCTTTATGTTCATACGCATACAGAGCTCTGGGAGAAGCATGCCATGCCAAAGAGCCAATCAGCAACTACTTGTAAAGGACATGAAACATGAATATAGATTGTCTTTTGCACAGCAGATGGTCAGTATTACCCATGGGTTCTTTTGGGTTTGTTTTTATTTTTGTTTTGTTTTTATTGTAGAGTAATGAATGTTTTTGATACCATGTTGGAAAAAATTCCTGCAAATAGTAACTTTCAAACAGATGATGACTTAGTGGAGGATGGTGGATAAGTGGTGTAAAGTGCCAATCCTGCTGCTATTCTGAAAGGCTGACTCCATCCTATCATATTGAGCCATCCAAACATCACCTCACCATTCATTGCTCTTCTCTCTGGTGACTGGGGTTGAAGAATGGAGAAAGGGCATTACCAGGTGGTACCTTGGGGAAGGAACCTCGTTCTCTCTTTTGGTCTCCCTCTTTTAATGATTTTGTACATATATACTTGCTTACCTATTGAATCTCCCCCATAGAATGTCAATTCCTTGAGAAAAGTCTGTTTGGTTTTTCTTTTTGTATTCTTTAGCCCTTAGGGTAGTGTTTGGTGCAGAGCCACTTTGGTAACTTGATGGCACCATGAATAGATGAACTTGGGGACAGTAAATCTTGAGTTCAGAACCTACTTCCACAAACTTACTAGCTATGTGACTCCAATCAAGTTATTTTATAGCCTTTTGGCTTCATTTTCCTTATCTGAAAAATCGGAATATTTATAGCTCTTGCCTCATAAGGACATGAAAATTTAGTGAAAGCACTTTGTCATCCTTAAAGTGATGTATAAATACTAAGCTGTAAATATATAAATATGATTCGACTAATTGTTGAGTCGAATTCAGTTGAATGTTTATGTGGAAGCCATTTTATGCTATCATGAAAAGAATTGATTGCATTTTCCTTGGGAAGTTGATATGAAATGGACTACTGACATTTCTTTAGGGCTATATCACCATGTTGATAATAATTTGTCTTGCTTTTAAAGGGGAAATGCCCACATTGAGTCCTGGGAGTTATTTTAGACAGTTCCTTGAGAGGAAATATGAGGAAAAGAGTTTGCTTCAGTCCAGAGGCCAGGGCATATGGATTTGAAGCCCTCCAGTCAACACACAGCCCATTCTTCTAGAACAGCATTGACAAAGGTTTTGAGTTAGAGTGCCCAGAGGGAAAATTCAAGCTGTGGGTGAGACCCCACCCCTCCCATTACCCAAGAGAATGGAGGGAGCAAGTGCTTGCTTTGGGTGTCTGGACAGAGGGGCGGGGCATGCAAAAAATGCCCTGGGACTCTGGGAAGAGGGGGGAGAGAGCAGCTCCCTGAGTGTGCCAATACTTGGCCAACAGTGCTCTAGAATGTCTTATGCTAATTACTCTCAGGACCTCTAACGTGAAGGTAAGGGGCTTCCCTAGATGCCATAAAGAGTTTTATTTCCTTTACTCTTCTCCCCTTTCTCTTTTCTGTATCTGTGGCCTTACCTGTAATGGGGCATGTTGGGCCATCCATTGAGTCATAAGTGAAATCGAGGCAGTAGGCTTCTCTTGACTTAGCAGAATTATTTAATGTAAGCAATGGACTTTGCACCTTTCCCTTGAGAGGTAGTATTACTTCTGTAGTTTAGTCACTTGAGGGATGGTGCCATATGGGACTGATCTCTACTCAGCATTGATGGGGCTCAAAAATGTAGCAGGAGATGTGCATTCCTTTTGTGGCACTGGGAATGTTAAATCTTCCCAGCGAGGGCCATCCAAGACCAGTGTGTTCCTAGCTGCCCATATGGTGACTGGTGAGGCTTGTGCTAAGGAACTGGCAAATTATAAAAGATATAAAGAACTTTGCCAAAGTTCTTCCATTCTGCCCAAAGAAAGAGCTTCTTACAGTTCTGAGGCTGTTGATGACGTTGTCATCTCTCACTGACCTGCCTGCTTCTGTGTGACCTTTGCTTGACAAATGGAGTTAAAGATTCTCTGCTAATGCCAGTGTCCCATTGTGAATGGGTTGGGGAACAGTGACTTGAACTGTGAGGGAGTGAAGGGACAAAGGTAGGAGGATTGGAGGAATGGGAGAAAGGAGAGAGGAAGGTAGAGGAAGGGAAAGGAAGGGAGCGTCTCAGGCCTGGGGGGGGGGGATTGACCAGAACCCTCAAATAAATGATCTGAGAGCAACTTTAGGGTTTAGATTAGCTGACCTTTATTTAGATTAAGAAAGGGAAGGTCTAGGGAAAACTAGGAGGTAGATGGAAGGGGAAAAGGTGCCAAACTTTCTCTTTTATACTTTCTTCGACACCTCCCACAAAGGAAATGGGAGGTGTCAGTTATAGCAGGGAGCCCTGGGAGTTGTAGTCTTTGTAGTCTTCCAGGGCTTACAACAATTCCAAATGACACAGATCACTCTGCTCAGACTGCATCAGTCCTTTTTGTCAGCTTTAAGGTCAGAAGGTATCTGGACACGGGGCAGTTAGGTGGCACAGTGGATAGAATTCTGGGCCTGGAGTCAAGAAGACTCATCTAGTCTCAGGCACTTCCTACAGCCTGTGTGACCCTGGCAAGTCACTTAATTCTGATCACCTCAGTTTCTCATTGCCAAATGAGCGGGTGAAAGACAAGGCAAATAATTCTAATGTCTTTGCCAAGAAAATCCCAAATGGAGTCACAAAAAAATCGGACATGACTAAAAAGCACGGAACCGTGATAAATATCTGGGCAAACTGGGCTGACCAGAGGCATCACTAGCAATTCTTAAACCCAAGGCAAGTGGCAAGAAACACACTTGGGCCCCACAGCATTAAACATGTCCTCAAATTAAACCCTATAGACAACGGCCCCTTTGTACCAGGAAACCTCTGTTATGGAGGGCAATGGCTGAAATGGAACAGAGTAGAACCAAGCCAGGGAGGGACTCATCTATTTTTTTTTTAATTTGAAAAATTTTATTTAATTACTTAATTTAGAATATTTTGCCATGGTTACCTGATTCATGGTCTTTTCTTCCCCTCCGCCTACCCCCCTCCCATAGCCAATGAGCAATTCCACTGGGTTTTACATGTATCGTTGATCGAGACCTATTTCCATATTATTAATATTTGCACTAGAGTGATCATCTAGAGCAGTGATTCCCAAAGTGGACACTACCGCCCCCTGGTGGGTGCTGCAGCGATCCAGGTAGGCGGTGATGTCCACAGGTGCATTTATCTTTCCTATTCATTGCTATTAAAACTAAAAAAAAAATTAATTCCCAGGGGGCTAAGTAATATTTTTTTCTAGAAAGGGGGTGGTAGGCCAAAAAAGTTTGGGAACCACTGATCTAGATTCTACATCCCCAATCATATCACCATCAATTCATGTGATCAAGCAGTTGTTTTTCTTCTGTATTTCTTCTCTACAGTTCTTTCTCCTAAGTCCCTCAGAATTGTCCTGGATCAGGGGAAGCTGGGTAGCTCAGTGGATTGACAGCCAGGCCTAGAGATGGGAGGTTCTGGGTTCAAATCTGGTCTCAGACACTTCCCAGCTGTGTGACCCTGGGCAAGTCACTTAACCCCTATTGCCTAGCCCTTACCACTCTTCTGCCTTGGAGCTGATACACAGTATTGACTCCAAGATGGAAGGTGAGGGTTTAAAAAAAAGAATTGTCCTGGATCATTGCATTGCTGTTAGTAGAGAAGTCCATTACATTCAATTGTGCCACACTGTATCCGTCTCTGTGTACAGTGTTCTTCTGGTTCTGCTCCTTTCACTCTGCATCCATTCTTGGAAGTTGTTCCAGTTCACATGGAATTCTTCCATTTCATTATTCCTTTTAGCACAATAGCATTCCGTCATCAACAGGTACCATGATTTGTTCAGCCATTCCCCAATTGAAGGGCATCCCTTCAATTTCCAATTTTTTGCCACCACAAAGAGCGTGGCTACAAATATTTTTATACAAGTCTTTTTCCCTATGATCTCTTTGGGGTACAAACCCAGCAATGCTATGGCTGGATCAAAGGGCAGGCAGTCTTTTAAAGCTCTTTGGGCATAGTTCCAAATTGCCATCCAGAATGGCTAGATCAATTCGCAACTCCACCAGCAATGCATTAATGTCTCAATTTTGCCACATTCCCTCCAACATTCATTACTTTCCTTTGCTGTCATTTTAGCCAATCTGCTAGGTGTGAGGTGGTACCTCAGAGTTGTTTTGATTTGCATTTCTCTAATTATAAGAAATTTAGAACACTTTTTCCCATGCTTATTGATAGTTTCGATTTCTTTATCTGAAAATTGCATATTCCTGTCCCTTACCCTTTTATCAATTGGGGAATGGCTTGCTTTTTTGTACAATTGATTTAGCTCCTTATAAATTTGAGTAATTGGACCCCTCTCAGAGGTTTTTGTTATAAAGATTTTTTCCCAATTTGTTACTTCCCTTCTAATTTTGATTGCTTTGGTTTTGTTTGTACAAAACCCTTTTAATTTAATGTAATCAAAATTATTTATTTTATATTTTATAATATTTTCGAACTCTTGCTTGGTCTTAAAATTTTTCCTTTCCCATAGATCTGCCAGGTGAACTATTCTGTGTTCATCTAATTTATTTATCGTTTCCTTCTTAATATTCAAGTCATTCACCCATTCTGAATTTATCTTGGTGTAGGGTGTGAGATGTTGATCTAAACCTAATCTCTCCCATACTGTTTTCCAATTTTCCCATCAGTTTTTGTCAAATAGCGGTTTTTTGTCCCCAAAGCTGAGCTCTTTGGGTTTATCATACACTGTCTTGTTGAGGTCACTTACCCCAAGTCTATTCCACTGACCCTCCCTTCTGTCTCATAATCAGTACCAAATTGTTTTGATGACCACTGCTTTATAGCACACTTTAAGATCTGGCACTGCTAGGCCCCCCCTCCTTCACATTTTTTTCATTATTTCCCTTGATATTCTTGATCTTTTATTCTTCCAAATGAACTTTGTTATAGTTTTTTTTTAATTCAGTAAAAAAAGTTTCTTAGTAGTTTGATAGGTATGGCACTAAATAAGTAAATTAATTTGGGTAGAATGGTCATTTTTATTATGTTAGCTCATCCTACCCATGAGCAATTAATATTTTTCCAATTGTCTTGATCTAGTTTTAATTGTGTGGAAAGCGTTTTGTGGTTGTGTTCATATAATTCCTGTGTTTGTCTTGGCATATAGATTCCTAAATATTTTATATTGTCTAGGATGATTTTTGAATGGAATTTCTCTTTCTAACTCTTCTAACTGCTAAGATGTATTGGAAATATATAGAAATGCTGATGATTTATGTGGGTTTATTTTGCATCCTGCAACTTTGCTAAAATTGTTGATTATTTCCACTACTTTTTTAGTTGATTCTCTAGGTTTTTTTTAAGTAGACCATCATATCATCTTCGAAGAGTGATAGCTTAGTCTCCTTATTGCCTATTTTAATACCTTCAATTTCTTTTTCTTCTCTAATTGCTACTGCTAGTGTTTCTAGTATCATGTTAAATAGTAGAGGTGATAATGGGCATCCTTGTTTCACCCCTGATCTTATTTGGAATGTTTCTAATTTATCCCCATTGCAGATGATGCTTGCTGATGGTTTTAAATATATACTGTTTATTATTTTTAGGAAAGGCTCTTCTATTTCTATACTTTCTAGTGTTTCCAGTAGGAATAAGTGCTGTATTTTTCAAAGGCTTTTTCTGCATCTGTTGAGATAATCATGTGATTTGTGTTGGTTTGCTTGTTGATATGGTCAATTATGTGGATGGTTTTCCTAATATTGAACCATCCTTGCATTCCTGGTATAAATCCCGCCTATGAGGAACTCATCTACTAAGGGACATCTAGTTCATATTTTAAATAATTCTTACTAACTAGATGCTGAGCTCCATTGTTTTTATCTTGCTGAGAACTGGAAGTGCTGGAAATACTCTTTAAATTTCAGAACCTGGGAACAAAGCCTTGGTCGCCCCATCTTAGCTACAGACCTGAAACCAGGTATCATCCTTCAGCTATCTCACAGTGTCTTGAAACCAGGCTGAATATCGTGATAGTAATGTTTTCTTCTTTTGGGACCATTTGTACTCAGTACTTTACTAATCATTATCAGATGAATGGGGTCATGGACCTCAGAGACCCACATGTTTGATAACTTTTATCTGGCTCCTTCTATAGGCTTTTATTTTTATCCTTAACAGTACCATGTTTCATTTTTACTTTCCATTAGCTACATATCATCATGTTTCACATATAAAAGTTATCTTCTGAGGCATTGTGTTGGTAGGCAATACTGACCCATATTCCATGTGCACTTATTTCTCATAGTCACCAAGAGACAGGTCATGTGACCAATCAGATAAGGCTGATTATACTGCCACCCACTCCCAGCAAAGTGGCCAAAGATGGCTCAGGTTTATAGTCATGAGTCTTTCCCATTATAGCCTTTTGGCAGTACAGTAGGAACAGTTTCTTATTCAGATTTCTGTTTCTGAAATGTTCCCAGATCTTTTCATTCTGAAAGTAAAAAGGAGAAGGAAAGCTTCCCATCATAGGCTGCCAAGGCAAATGCATTTTCAAGCCCAAAGAACCTGGGAACCATAGGATTGGGCCAACCATCTCCAGAGGATCAACACTGGCCCTGGATAGGGAATGACTGTGCATGCAGAATATGAAAATATGAAAAACAAACGTGATATCCCCTGGATTGGAGTGATTTATTAAAGCACAGCACTGGGAAGAACTAAATTGTCTTTGGGGATCAGCTAATTTCATGTTTTAGTTGCTTGTAAATAAGTAAGTCTCAGATAAATGTACCCATCCAATGCAATGTGGGTTTTATAATTTGGACACTTAAATGGCAGTCCTTTAAAATATTCAGGAGACTCCCCCCAAGCCAAGTTTCCTTTTGTTGTATATGCATATGTGCCTAGAGTGCCAGAGCTCGCCTTTATTGAGCATGTGGTCTTGGAAATTACTGCAGTAATTTATTGCTGTATAGGACCCACACCAATATTTAATATCAATCCCCAGGGGTTCATTCTTGCAAAGAAATGCTTCTTGGTATGGACATCAGTTGTATTGGGTTGGTTATTTCAACCATTCCTGTGGACAGCTACAGTACTGACCAAGTGCCAGGTTTAGTGACCTGAAATGCCATTAAAAATCAAAGATTTTCACTGATGTCTCAGTTCATGAAATGAAGCAAAAGAAGAGAGTATATTAGACTTGTTGTCTCTATGAAGTAGCAAGCTCTTTGTGGGGGGGGGGACTATTATTTGGCTTTCTTTGTAGCTCTAATTCTTAGCCCAACTAGTGGGCACATCATAAGTGCTTATTGACTGATTGATCTTTCTCAGTAATAGCCAATGTGTTTTGCCTAATGATAGCCACCTAATCCACTATGTGTACTTAAGATGACATGTTTTTTGGGAGGCAGTACGAACCAGTGGAAAAAAGTGCTGACTGTAGAATCAAAGGGCTTATGTTCAAATCCTTGCTTGTGCCACTTAATGCCTTAATGACCTTGGATAAGTCTTTTAATATTTGTGATCCTCAGTTTCCTCATCTGTAAAAATGAGAGGGATTGGGATTGTAGGTCTTTAAGGTTCCTTCCAGCTTTAAATCTGTAATCATGTGGTTTCAATCATTCTTTTAAACTTAAGAAATGTCAGGTGAAAGGTCAAAATATTGGCCCCATCTTTCCCAGCATGCTGTCTTGGTCCCTCAGGAATAGTTTGCTGGAAATCCTGAGAGTTGTTCATCATGGTGTCATGCTCAAAAGGTTAGGAGTATTCCTCAGACATCTCAGACTTACTTTTAATAAGCTAAATCAGATCTCTAATCCAAAGCCTCTATGATCTCTTTGGGGAAATGGCTTCCAAGTATTTGGATATGGAAAGTAGTTCCTTTTTTATTGATTTGACAGTTATTCTCTTTTGAACTTCAGAAGGTTCCCCTTGTACTTGTTCCTGAGATATGGCAGAAAAGTTCATATTCATCCTTATATGACATTTTAAAATTTTCTAGATTTCAATTCAATTCTCTCACATCCTTTGTATTTCCTGTTTAAAGTGTTATTCCCTTTCATGTGTTCTCACATAATTTCTGCATCTCCTTGATCATTTCTGTTGCCTTTCCTTGGATCTTCTCTTCTACCATTGTAATTTTTGTGAAATGTGATGGCCAGAATTGTACTTAGTGGTCCAGATACGTGTGGCCTCATGATTTTCTGTCAGGGGAGGATGACATGTTTTGGTTTTTGGCTCTGACATTTACATTTCATAGGTGTGTATGATGTTGAGCAAGTCACTTAATATTCTTGGGTCTCAGTTGACTGGGATGGCCCCTTGGGTCTTTTTCAACTTCAAAGCTATGTGTCTGTGAGTCTGCTAATATCCACCACCTTGTTTGGGTTTTGTTTTCTAAAAAGAATTTTTCATGGCAACAACATCTTATTTTTACCATCTTACTTTTCTTTTGTGTTATCCTCATATTATTGGCTCCTTCCAATATTTCCTGTCTACATCTGTCAGCTTTTAATTATATGCATGACAGTTTCTAAGGGAACATTAAAAACCCCTGCCTGGGATCTTTTTCTTTTTCCGGAGAGCCATAAAACCTGGTCTCTGGGTTCCTGAAGTGCCCTCCCTGTTGCTTAGTTCTATTTCAAGGATCATGCAATTCATTTTTTTTTTGGTTGGGTGCATGTGGCCATCAGGCATAGAAGTAGGGGCATATATGCAACCACTTCAAGATCCAAATTTCAAAGAAGGCATCAATTTGGAATTCAATTGGAGAAAGATTTATAAAGCACCTACTGTGCACCAAAGACAGCACAGAATAATGGAGAAGGAGCTAGCCTTGGAATTATCACTTGTGTTCAAGTCTCACTTCTGAAATATCTTGGCTATGGGATCTTGAGTAAATCCCTTAATGGATCAGGGTCCCAGGCAAAAGGAAATGTCCATCTGCTTTGGTAGGGTACATTGTGTCATTGGAAGTTCTTTATAATAATGAAGTCATAGGTGTGGTCCTAACAAAAGAAAACAAAACTACCAGGTGCTAGAGAAACAAAGAGAGCCTTTGCCCCTGAGAAGCTCCGATTCCACCTTCAAGATGTTAATTTTACTTTTGAAAACATTCAATTTCTGTAATGGACTTCTCTACTAGCAGCAATGCAATGATCCAGGACAATTCTGAGGGATTTAGGAGTAAGAATGCTATCCACATCCAGAGAAAGAACTGTGGGAGCAGAAATGCAGAAGAAAAATATATGACTGATCACATGGTTCAATGGTTGTATGATTGGGGATTTGGACTTTAAATGATCACTCTATTGCAAATATGAATAACATGGAAATAGGTTTTGAGCAATGACACATGTAAAACCCAGTGAATTGCTTTTCAGCTCCTCGAGGGGGGAGGGAGGAGAAAATAGGGGAGGGGAAAGATCACGAATCATGAAACCATGGGAAAATATTCTAAATTAATTAATCAATTAAGTTTAATAAATTAAAATCAATTAATTTAAAAAAAATTCATTTTCCAGATTGTGTTAAAATTCATAGTGGTAGACCTAGAGACAGGAGGTCCTAGGTTCAAACCTGGCCTCAGCCACTTCCAGCTGTGTGACCCTGGGCAAGTCACTTGACCCCCATTGCCCACCCTTACCAATCTTCCACCTATGAGACAATACACTGAAGTACAAGGGTTTTAAAAAAAAAAAACAAAAAAAAAATTCATAGTGGTGCCAAGTGTTGCCAAGTCTAGCTCAAGGTTTTGGTTCTCTTCATTAGACTGTGAAGCATACAGGGCATGAGTTCCCTCAAAGTAGAGCTTTTCCATGTTTTCTGACCAATAGTCTGAATTTATAGGAATGGAAAAGCCCTCTCTTCTTTTCTTCCAGATATGTGCACTAAAGAAAGGTTCCCCTCAGTCTCTATAAGAGCAAGGAGTCAGTCTTTTGTCATATCTGTTCTTCCCTCAGAATAGCCACAGTGGGCTATTGTGGCATCCCCGGAGAACCTCTGTGGCTTTACTGTTAAGAGATCCCAATTCTACAGAGGAGGCCTATGGGGAATGTAATCCTGAGTGGGAAAACAGCCTCTAGAGCCATCTCTGTGGGTTATTACCACCAAGAAGCAAACCCCTAGTAGGTAGAGGCCAAATACCTCGTTTATTTCCTCTGATTCTCAAGTGGGCAGGATTCCTTTTTCATTTCTTCATAGGTTTCTAGAATCCCATTTTTTCTTGTGTTGTGTAACCTTCTGAGATAATGCTTCTGTAAAAACCTTCTGGCCACAGGAGTATGTGATATTTATATTAGGAGGCTGGAATTGGAAGGGGGTGGTTAGTGATAGTAGCAGCAGCTGTGGTCTCTTTGTAACTGCAGCCTTCAATCCCTGCAGTGTCATCCTTAGCTTTGAGCCCTCAAAGGCAGAGAAATTGCCTTCCTTGTGTGGGAGGCTTGCTTTCTAAGGGTATCTTCAAAACCCAAATGCTTCCTGGGTGATCCACACTGCTTAGAAGGAAATTCCTGGCACCTGGCCAAGGACAGGCTGGTGATGTGAGTGTGTGTGTGTTTAATAGTGTAGCCTTAGATCAGAAAAAAAGTTAAGGGATATATTTCTATCAGCGGCTCCACACAGGAAAGGCCATCTTGAATAAAACCCAGCTCCTGGTCACTCACTACCTGTCTGGGCGAAAGCCATTCAGGTCTGTGGCGAACCTTAACTTCTGCCTCATCCATTCCCTACCCTCCCTTCTCTCCCCAACACACATGCTTTATTTTGCTGTTTCATAGAATGACATATGTCAACTCTTTTTTTTGAATTTTTTTTTTACCACATGATGATTAATCTGGGCTTCCTTGCAAGTAAGTAGCCCATCAAAACACTTGTTTCATCTGTTTTGGAGACCTCCAATATACCTCCAATTCCCCATACAGCTATACAGGAGGAGTCATATGGAAATCAGTGTTAGTACATGTTGGTTGTTTCTTTTTTCTTATAAATTGGTTTGAGCTAATCAGCTAAGCAGAACATATGCTGAAATTAATTAGTTTTGAAAAATGATTTGTTGGATTGTTGCTTTTAACTGGATGGAAGTGGGCTTCCCTAACATTCTTTTAAACTGACAAAATCATCTGGCAGTTCTGCTGAAGAATAACTCACAAGTCCTCTCACCTCTCATTTCTATTCAGAGACATGGGCACGTGCAATGAGAGAGTGCCAGGCCTGGAGTCATTAAGACTTGAGTTCAAATCCAGCCTCAGCCACTTAGCTGTGTTACCCCAGGGTAAGTCACTGAGCCTCACTTTCCTCATCTGTAAAATATGAATAGCAATGGAACTTACCTCCCATTGTTATTGTGAGGATGAAATTAGATAATAATTATAAACTGCTTAATTAACAGAATTGCCTGGCTTATAGTAGGTGCTATATAAAAGTTAGCTATTATGATTGTTGTTTACCTCAAAACACAAAATAAACCTCTTATATGCTCTTTTATACAATCTCACTTTGACATCCATGTGTGACATCCACACTATTCCAGTATACTGACTTCTCCTTAGGTAGGTGTTCAAACAGAATTTTGGGGGGACTTCCTTTTTCAGTCTGAATTGGACTAGATGAACTCTGACATCCTTTACAGCTCTGAGTTTCTGTGGTTCTGATATATTTAAGAATCTAGAAGAGTATTTATTCCTTTAGGCTAGATTTGCCAAGAAAATATGATTGGTTCATGTTGGTAGTGCAGTGGTGGGCCTCCCTTTTTGCAAATGGACCCAAATCATTGTCTTATAGGAGATAAGAGTAGAGAATGGTGTTATGGTACCTCTAACAGGTCACATAGTCCTCATAGTCTAGGATTAACCTCTTTAATTGTTGATTGGAGGATAAGGGGAGACCAGAAACTTAGAGAGAATCCATGTGTTTTCTCCTTTTTTTCCTGTTGTGGTCTTCCCAGGCTTGATCATCCTTGTCTTTCTTCTCTATTCCAGATAACTTTTTTTTGAATTGAAAATTTTTATTTAATTAATTAATTTAGAATATTTTTCTATGGTTACATGATTCATGCTCTTCCCCTCCCCTCCAACCCACTCCTCATAGCCATCATGCAATTCCACTGGGTTTTACATGTATCATTGATCAAGACCTATTTCCATATTATTGATAACTGCACTAGGGTGATCACTTAGAGTCTATATCCTCAATCATATCCCCAATGAACCATGTGTTCAAACAATTGTTTTTCCTCTGTGTTTCTACTCCCACAGTTCTTTCTCTAAATGTGGATAATGTTCTTTCTCATAAGCCCTTCAGAATTGTCCTGGATCATTGCATTGCTGCTAGTACAGAAGTCCATTACATTAGATTGTACCACAGTGTATCCATCTCTGTGTATAAAGTTCTCCTGGATCTGCTCCTTTCACTCTGCATCAATTCTTGGACGTCGTTCCAGTTCACATGGAATTCCTCCAGTTCATTATTCCTTACAGCACAATAGCATTCTATCACCAACAGGTACCACAATTTGTTCAGCCATTCCCTATTCGAAGGACATTCTCTCATTTTCTAATTTTTTGTCACCACAAAAAGTGTGGCTATAAATATTTTTGTGCAAGTCTTTTTCCTTATGATCTCTTTGGGGTATAAACCCAGCAGTGGTATGGCTGGGTCAAAGGACAGACAGTCTTTTAAAGCCATTTGGGCATAGTTCCAAATTGCCATCTAGAATGGTTGGATCAATTCGCAACTCCACCAGCAGTACATTAATGTCCCAATTTTGCCACATCCCCTCCAACATTTATTATTCTCCCCTGCTGTCATTTTAGACAGTCTGCTGGGTGTGAGGTGGTACCTCAGAGTTGTTTTGATTTGCATTTCTCTAATTATAAGAGATTTAGAACACTCTTTCATGTGCTTATTGATAGTTTTGATTTCTTCATCTGAAAATTGCCTCTCTAGATAACTTTTTGACCAAGGGTTTAGTGGCTCAGTGTTTCCAGTTGCCCAAGTCTTCTTTTCTTCCCTTTTTACTAAGCCAGCTCCATTAAATTAATAAATCCAGGAGGAAGGAATGTTTTCTTGGAATCATCCTAATGAGTCAGGCAATAGGTGAGCCTTAAAATAATGAGAATGCTGCTTTATAAGCAGTTTTGCCTTAGTTGGAGGACATTACAATAAAGAATAATGTTGTAAACAAGCCACAAACAATGGAGAGCCTGTGGCCCTTCTGCCTGAACTTTGTGGAAGGAAGGTATTGACACAGTGGCTCCATTCTGAGTATTTAGGTCCAGGCTTGCGCACTTTATTTTAATAGATACTTCAGTAGACTCTACTTTCCTCTATGGTTTTACATACAAGTAATAACATTAGGAAGAAATTACAAGCAAGTCATTGCCATTCTTCATACACATTTATGTTTTAATCCTCTATTAGTTAGTTTGGGAAAATATTTACCAACTTACTCCCCCAATTATATAATTCTGTGTGCCTCTGAGTTAGTACTAGTGATATAAAAATCTGAGCCCGTGAAGTTTTTCTGGATAACTTTTCTGTGCGTGTTTTTTTTTTAAAACCTGTACCTTCTGTCTTAGAATTGATACTAAGTATTGGTTCCAAGGCAAAAGAGTGGTAAGTAGTAGAAAATTGAGAAGTGATTAGCCTAGAGCCACACAGTTAGATGTGTCTGAGGCCAAATTTGAACCCAGGATCTCTTGCCATTATTCACCGAGCTACTTAGCTGCCCCTCATGTTCTCTTGTCAATAAACTGCCCCTTATCTTCCAAACTTCCAACACAATTCCACTTCCATGATTAAATAGGAATCTGGGTTTCCCCTTTTCACCCCTCCCCATTCCTTCTCTCACTCCTTTCATAGCAATATTATTTATTTATTAAAAACCCATACTTTCCATTTTAAAATTAATACTACATTAGTTCTGAGGCAGAAGAACAGTAAAGGCTAAGCAATGGGAGTTGAGTGACTTGCCCAGGGTCACACAGCTAGGAAGTGTCTGAGGACAGATTTAAACCCAGGACCTTCCATCTCCAAGTCTGGCTCTTTATCCACTGAGCCACCTGGATGCTCTTGGATGATGTTTTTAATGTCGTAGATACTGTACTGGATCCGAAATCCTCAAAGCACATTCTAGGACATATGAAACATTTAATTGCTCAATGGCAGAAAGGTTGGTCTCATGTTAGTGTGATAGTTAACAGATTAGGAGTTCAAATCCATTCATCAACTGATGGCTAATTAGCTTGACAGGAGTTTGCCTTGGTAAGTGTCCGATAATCATGAAGCTGATGAGGTGGGCAGTGGAGTATTTCAGGTATTAAAAAAGTGACCTTTATATTTCTGGGAGTTAAAGACCACTCATTCTAAATTCCACAACCTCTGCTTATAATTAACATATTTATAATAATTGCTTCAAACGGCCTATAAAAGTTATGCAGCAGAGATCTGTTTACTTTTATTTTTCCAACAGTAGCAAGAATGCATTTGTGCTCTGGTATTCTTTTGCTTATCAGCAGGAACCATCCTGAAGCTGGTGAACTCTCCCTTCTGTGATCTTGAAGGTCTCTTCCAGTGCCGAAATCCTATTTAACAGATCCATAGTAAGCCTTTGTTAATCACTATGCTAGGTGTTGAGGTTCTAGGGCAGTGGTTCCCAAACTTTTTTGGCCTACCGCCCCCTTTTCAAAAAAATATTACTTAGCACCCCTGGAAATTAATTTTTTAAAAATTGTAATAGCAATTAATAGGAAAGATAAATGCACCTGTGGCCATCACCGCCTCCTTGGATCGCTGCAGCACCCACTGGGGTTTGTAGTGGCCACTTTGGGAATCACTGTTCTAGGGTAACAGAGACAAAATGAAAAAACAGGCAGTGGGTAAAGTGCTGGGGCTACAAAGAAAGGCAAAAGACAATTGTTCCTGCCCTTAAAGAGCTCCCAGTCTAATGGGGGAGACCACATGCAAACAGCTATGTATAAACGAGTTATAGACAGGATGAACTGGAACTAGTCAACAGAAGGAATACCCTTGCTTTTGGAGATATTAGCAAAGGTTAGATAGTTCTTCAAAAAAAACTTTCTGGTGGCTTTAGTGAATCCCAAGTTTAGTGTGAGTCAGTAGCATTTTGAGCAACAGAAAGCTCCTAGAGCTACTTGAGGTGGGGAGTGACACGGTCATTTCTGCACTTAAGGAAAATTATTTTGGCAGCATTATGTAGAATGGCTAGTATGGTGAGAGTCTTCAGACAGAAACCAATATGGAGGCTGTGGCAATAATCTAAGGTAGATTTTACATTGTTGTTACAGTATAAATTATTCTAGTTGTATTCACTTCATTCTCTATCAGTTTCTACAAGTCTTCCCAGGCTTCTTTGAAACTATCCATTTCATTCTTTCTTACAACACAAAGTATTCCATTACATTTGTATATCACACATCATTCAACACTGTAAAACAACTTTGGAAAACCTAAGGACTGACCAATGTAGCAACCAATCATGAGCCCAAAAGAACAGTGATGAAGAGTGCTACCTACTTCCTGTGACAGAGAGATGGACTTAATATGCAGAATGAGACACAGTTTTGGACACGGCCAATGTGGCAATTTGAGGTATTTTACCGTGCATATATGTTAAAAAGGAGGGTATTTTTTAGTGAAGAAATAGAAGGGAAAGGAAATAAATGGTTGTTGAATGATAAAATAAAGTTTAATGAAAACAAATTTAAAAATCTATACAAGAGGTGATTAGGATCTAAAATAAGGTGGTAGTTATGTAAGTAGAAAAAAAGAGGTCAAGATATTATGAGGATAAAAATGGTAACTGATTGAATATTAGGGGTGAGTGAGACTGGATAATGTCAATTACAAATGGAAGACCTGAGAAAGATAGTGGTACCTTTGAACAAAATAGGAAAATTTGGAAGGGAATAAGGGTTAGAGAAAAAAGGAATAAATTCAATTTTATATACAGGGAAGGGAATAAGGATTTCTGGAACACCTATGTTCTAAGCCAGTGATTCCCAAAGTGGGTGCCACCGCCCCCTGGTGGGTGCTGCAGCGATCCAGTGGGGTGGTGATGGCCACAGATGCATTTATCTTTCCTATTAATTGTTATTAAAATTAAAAAAAAATAATTTCCACGGGGCTAAGTAATATTTTTTTCTGGAAAGGGGGCGGGAGGCCAAAAAAGTTTGGGAACCACTGATCTAAGCAATCTGCTAAACGATTTTCAGAAATATCACCCCATTTGATCTTACATTTAAGATGTGTATGGAAATTTTAGTTTGAAATGTCCAATAGGCAATTCATGATCTAGGACTAAAGGAAAGAGAGATTGAGATTGTTTTCTATGGATAGATATGATAATTATACACATGGAAACTGATGAGGGAAAGAATATCGAGGAAGAAGAGAAGAGGATCCAGGGCAGAACTTTGAGGAGCACAAAGAGGATGATGAGCCAGCTAGCAATCCTGAGAAGAAATAGTCACACAAGACCAGTTAGTCCTAGAAGTAGGAGGCAAACTAGGAGAGAGTAGCATCATGAAACCCTGAGGGGAAAGAGCATCCAGCAGGATAAATAGTCAAACAGTGTGAAATGTAGCTCATAGGTTAAAAAGGATTAGGACTGAGAAAAAAATGTGTTTTAGTAATTAAGAGATCATTGGTATGATGTACACTTAGATGCTTTCCCAGTAAGTATACAAATAAAAACAAGGATGCCCAGTCTCTGTGCTCTTGTTTGATATAGTTTTCGAAATACTAGCAATAAAAAGAAAAAATAAATAAATTGAAGGCAAAGAAAAGACAAACCTTCACCTCCCAAACTTGTCCCTTTTTGCTGATGGCATCATGGTTTACTTAGAACATCCTAGGGAAATAGTGAAGAAATTATTTGAGACAAGTAATAGTTTTATTAGTATTGCACAAAGACCAACAGCATTTCTATAAAAATGAAGGAAGGAAAATTTTATTTAAAATATTGTAATTTAAAATTAAAATGTAAAATTTGTAATTTAAAATATTGTAAACTATTAAAAATACCTAGGATTCAATCTACCAAAGTAGCAGACTTGTATAGATTCAGTAACAAAGTATTTCTTTAAAAAATAAAGAATAACTTAAATATACTTATTAATAAAGACCTATTTTATCATATTATAATATTAAAGAATATCTATGTTCGTGATTGGGCCACACTGATATAATAAGAATGAAAAGAGTACCAAAGTTAATTTGTACTTTGAATGTTATACCAACCAAAC
>NC_058136.1:29893822-29949870 GCF_016433145.1 Gracilinanus agilis | reverse complement strand
ATTAATGCATTGCTGGTGGAGTTGTGAACTGATCCAACCATTCTCGATGGCAATTTGGAACTATGCCTAAAGGGCTATAAAAGATTGCCTGCCCTTTGATCCAGCCATACTATTGTTGGGTTTGTACCCCAAAGAGATCATAGACAAACAGACATATGAAAATATTTACAGCCGCACTTTTTGTGGTGGCAAAAAACTGGAAAATGAGGATATGCCCTTCTATTGGGGGATGGCTGAACAAATTGTGGTATATGCTGGTGATGGAATACTATTGTGCTCAAAGGAATAAAAAACTGGAGGAATTCCATGTGAACTGGAAGGACCTCCAGGAACTGATGCAGAGTGAAAGGAGCAGAGCCAGAAGAACATTGTACACGGAGACAGATACACTGTGGCACAATCGAATGTAATGGACTTCTGTGCTGGCAGCAATGCAATGATCCATAGCAATTCTGAGGGACTTATGGAAAGGAGTGCTACCTACAATCAGAGGAAGAACTGCAGGAGAGGAGCAACTGCTTGAACACATGGGTTGATGTGGACATGATTGGGGATGTAGACTCGAAACTACCACACCAATGCAACTATCAAAAATTTGGAAATAGGTCTTGATAGATGACACATGTTAAAATCAGGAGAGATGCGCATCGGCTATGGGGGTCGAGGGGGAAGGAGGTTGGAGGGTGAGGGGGAAAGTAGGAACGTGAATCATGTAACCATGATAACTTTTCTAAAAAATAAAAATTATTTAAAAAAATAAATAAAAAAATTCTTTTATTTTATATCAAATTTTCCCCATGATATTTGCTGTAAATTCATCTCAGGTACCACCTCGCACCTAGCAGATTGGCTGATATGATAGCAAAAGAAAGTAATAAATGTTGGAGGGGATGTGGCAAAATTGGGCCATTAATGCATATCTGGTGGAGTTGTGAATTGATCCAACCATTCTGGATGGCAATTTGGAACTACATGCAAAGGGCTTTAAAAGATTGCCTGCCCTTTAACCCAGCCATACCACTGCTTGGCTTATACCCCCAAAGAGATGATAAGGAAAAAAGACTTGTACAAAAATATTTATGGCCATGCTCTTTGTAGTGGCAAAAAAAAATGGAAAATGAGGGGATGTCCTTTGATTGGGGAATGGCTGAACAAATTGTGGTATCTGCTGGTGATGGAATACTATTATGCTGAAAGGAATAATGAACTGGAGGAATTCCATGTAAACTGGAATGACCTCCAGGAATGGAATGGAATGGATGTAGAGTAAAAAGAGCAGAACCAGGCGAACATTGTACACAGAGACTGATACAGTGTGGCACAATGGAACATAATGGATTTCCCTACTAGCAGCAGTGCAATGATCCAGAACAATTATGAGAAAGAACGTTATCCACATTCAGAGAAAGAACTGTGGGAGTAGAAAGACAGAAGAAAAACAACTGCTTGATCACATGGGTCTATGGGGATATGATTGGGGAGGTAGACTCTAAACGATCACCCTAGTGCAATTATTAATAATATGGAAATAAGCCTTGATCAATGGTACATGTAAAACCTGATGGAATTGCTCATTGGCTACGGGGGTGGGGTGGGTGGGGTGGGGGAAGAACATGAATCTTGTAACCATGGAAAAAATCTTCAAAATTAATTAAGCTTAATTAAAAAATAAATTCATCTCAGTCTGGTATTTTTCTTTTGATTACATTTTTTACTATACAGAAGTTCTATTTTTAATATAGTCCAGCACATTTATCTTGTCTCTAATTATTCCTTCCATTTGTCAAATGGAAAAGAAAATTTCTCCTCTGCAACTTTTTTATTTTGATCTTGATAAATATCAACAAACATGATATTACCATATACAAAGAAGAAAAGTCAATGGTATACAAAATGAGGATTTGTATTTCATATAGATTCTCTCTTTTTTCTTGTGCAAATACTTTCCAGAATTCCTTTTGTCAAAACACACTTGCATTGGTTATCCAGGATCCTAGTGGATGGCTTACTATTTCTCTCTTCATGATTATAGGGGTAACCCTGAGTATTTGGAATTTTATTTTTCTAGTTCCAGTATTCCAGAGATAAGGTGGCAAGAAACTGGAGGATAGAGGAGGAGGGAGAAGGTTAAAGGGCTCTTGGTGAAAGGAATGGCTGGGTCCAAGAAAGGCCAGAAATGAAGACAGCTGCCATTTTGGTGACAGCCTGGATGAGTCTTCTAACCTGAGCAGAAACTAAGAGGACAGTGATGGTGATGAAAATGGCAGTGACTTGGAGGACCTGAGAGAAGCTCTTCTGGTGCCTGCCTCCAAGCTAAGCTGGAGAGTAGCCCAGGGTGAGAATGATGTGATTGAGGAATTGCTCACTCATGAAATCCTAGTCAGGTAGCCTCAGAATCCATCCATCCACATGGAGGGAGGAACAGAGAGGAATGATCTGAAGTTGGTGCCTCTATTGGTTTTTCTTTACAATATAAAGAAGCTTAAATGTAAAAATGTCTCATGTGTCTCCCCCAGTATTCTCATTAATATCTAGTTTATATTAATTGTCTAGTCAAAGTTAGTTAGCTGGGGGCAGCTGGGTAGCTCAGTGGATTGAGAGCCAGACCTAGAGATGGGAGGTCCTAGGTTCAAATCTGGTCTCAGCCACTTCCCAGCTGTGTGACCCTGGGCAAGTCACTTGACCCCCATTGCCTACCCTTACCACTCTTCTGCCTTGGAGCCAATACACAGTATTGATTCCAAGATGGAAGGTAAGGGTTATAATTTTTAAAAAAAGTTAGTTAGCTTTTTAAAAGATATGCTTAGTGACATGGTATAACAAGAGCAGATAGTTTCTCAAAATTTGTCCAAAGCTTAAGTGCTTTCTTACTCAGATTCCTTCTACCATCACCCAGAGATGTGTTTCATTCTTTCAACCAGTCTCAGTACATTTCCTCATCCTGTTCAATCCCCTTTGATGGATTGATTCAAGACAGGTATCTGAAAGTTGTTCATACCTAGTTAACATATGCATTGTTTCTTTAACCATCAAAGGTACTCTTCTCTGATAAAAAGGTAAGTGTGTGTGTGTGTGTGTGTGTGTGTGTGTGTGTGTGTGTGTGTGTGTAGGGATAGGATATAGATTGATTCTATCTGTGCACACACATGTAAAACAGCTCTTACATGAGTACCCATTAAATTTAACACAGTGTAAAGAACAATGACCTATGTCTGTGTCCCCTTTTAAATTGTCTTCTGCTCTCTTTATTGTGATTTCTGAGTGCTTTGTTGATGTTCATTCTGCCTCCTGCCTCTCTTCTACCACTCCAAATAAAACTCTACTTTGTAATAAATAAGTACAGTCAGGCAAAACAAATTGACACCTGGACCGTGTCTGCCATCATCTGTCCTATTCTTCACTTCTAGTTCATCACTTCTCAGTCAAGATGTGGGAAGCTCGGTTGATCTTTGTCATAGTTATCACTCATTGCACTCATTGGAGTTCTTATGTCTTCCAAAGTTGTTTTCCTTTGCAATGTTATAATCATTATTAAAACTGGTCTCGTGTTTTGCTTATATCATTCTGTATTACTTTAAACAAACCTTTCCACGTTACTTTAAATCTGCCATTTTCTTAATTTTGAGAACCCAATATATTCCATCGCATTTTCCTTTCTCAACTGAGATTTCTTCCATCTTCTTCAGAGTTCTTTTTTTATGCTTGTTGCTTATACAGCTGGAATTCACTGGCATAAGATGTATGTTGAAATGTCCATCTCACCAAACTGGCAGCCAGTTTTCCCAAGTACATTTGTTAAATAATGAGTCTTTCCCCTCGATTAATTTTTTTTCTTTAAATCTCTGGCGGTTTCTAAGGGAGACTACCATATCATCTGTAATAGAGAAAATTTTGTTTGCCTCTGCTTGTTCCCCTCAATTTCTTTTTCTAATCTTATTCCTACAACTAGCATTTTTAGCACCATATTCAACAATAGTGTTGTTGGGAAAGTCTTTAATGCTTGTCTGTTGCAAGTAATTCTAAGTGCTATTTTTAAATAATTTGTATATGTTAACTAGAATCTCTTCATTTTTATGCTTTTAAATTTAAAAATGCTCTATTTTGTCCTCTTTTGTGCCTATTAACATAATTATGAAGTTTTGCGTTTTTGTTGTTAATATACTTATTAAAGTTACAGTTTTCCTAACATTAAACTACCATTGCATTCCTGGTAAAAATCCAATTAGGTCATGATGAATAGTTGATATGTTTTGAATATATTGATGTAGCCTCTGTGTTAAAGTTATTCAATATTTTATGTAAATATTCATTAATGATATTCTATAATTTTCTTTTTATATTTTAATTTTATGATTTAAATTTATAATTAAAATTATGACCATATTTTTTGTCATAGAAGGGCTTTGGTAAACCACTGCTTTCCTCTTTTTTAATGCAGCTTATATAGCATAGGGGTTAATTGATTCTGAAGGATTAATAAATTTTTCTGATAAATCCATTTGTTCCCGACAATTGTTTTCTTTGGAAGTTCCTTTATGATTTAGTTTCTTTTTCCTGAAATCATGTTGTTCAGATTCTCTCTGTTAATCTGTATTCTTAATTTTTTAAAGGTTCATCCATTTAAGTTTTCATTTTTTTGCATGCAATCAAGTGTAATTATTTCTGATTACTTTAACTCCTCTCCATTTTTTATGCTTTCCTTTTTCTCATTTCAGATTTAGGCAATTTGGCTTTTCCCTTTCTAAATATGAGATTGGCTAATGATTTGTCTGTTTACATGTTTTCTTGAAAAATTAGCTCATAATTTTATTGATGATGCCAATAACTTGTTTTCACATTTATTTCTCTCCTGTAAAAATTTTATTTTTGTTTAAGATTATTAATTTGTTTTTTCTGTGGTATGATTAATTTTTTTCTAATTTCTTTATATAAATATCCACAGATAATAATTTTCTTCAAAGTACTGCTTTAGCTTCATGCCACACCTTTTGGTATATATTTTTTAATGTTATCACCATATTTACATAGTTACTTATTGTTTCAATGATTTGTTCTTTGACCTATTCATCCTTTATGATTATAGCATGTAGTCTCCATTTATGTCTGAGTTTTTTTCATATTTCACTCATTGACTAGGGTTTTTGTTGTGTTAGTCCATTAAAATTGCATTTATAATTTCTGCCTTTCTGTGTTTGATTACAGATTGTTATGCCTTTTCCTAGCATGAGTAGTTTTTTTGTAAAAGCGAAAAATAGGTGTAATCCTTGAGATTCTAGTCAATCATAACCAAAGGCCTAGTATATCTAAATTTTCCAAGATTCTTTTCAAGTTGATAACTTTTTTATTTATTCTTTTAGATTTTTCTAAGGTTTAGAGTAGCATTTTAGCATAGACTGGGAGTTCCATAAAATCATTAACTTGCTATTCCATAATTCAGTGAACTTTTCCTTTGAATACTTAGATGTCATACCGTTTGGCTAGAATTCTCCTTCAGATGCTTTATATCTGTATGACTCTGGGCAAGTCACATAACTTCTCTCAGTCTTAGTTTCTTCATCTGAACACTGGGGATAATAATAGCAATTACCTCACAAGGATTTTGTGAAGATAAAAAAAAGAATAATATGTGTTAAGAATTTTGTGGACTCTTAGTTTTTGATGATCTTCTTTGGTGCCTATATATAAACATTTTATTGTTTCATTATCTCTGAAGTAGCTCTTTAGGGGCATCTGGGTAGTAAAATGGACAGAAGGCTAGACATGGAATCAGGAAGACCTGAGTTCAGATTCTGCCTATATATAAACATTTTATTGTTTCATTATCTCTGAAGTAGCTCTTTAGGGGCATCTGGGTAGTAAAATGGACAGAAGGCTAGACAAGGAATCAGGAAGACCTGAGTTCAGATTCTGCCTCAGTCACTTATAAGTTGTGTGAACCTGGGCAATTCACTTATCTTCTGACTTTTTCAGTCTCCTCATCTGTAAGATGAGAATAATAATAGTACCCACCTCCCAGGGATGTTATGAGTATAAAATGAGTTAATACTTCTTAAGTGCTTTATAAATCTAAATCTGAGAGTGCTAGAGAAATGATAGCTGTAATTATCATACCTTTAAGCAGAGTGTAGTTTCCTTTCTTGACTCTTTTTTTAAACCCTTACCTTTCATCTCAGAATCGATACTATGTATTGGTTCTAAAGCGCTAGGCAATGGGGGTTAAATGACTTTCTCAGGGTCACACAACTAGGAAGTGTCTGAGGTTACATTTGAAATCAGGATCTCCTGTCTCTAAACCTAAATTTCTATACACCGAGCCATCCAGCTACCCCTCCTTCCTTGACTCTTAACCATGTCTGTTTTTATGGTTACCTTGTCTGAAATGAAAATTGATATTTAGTTTTAACAGTCCAAATGAACAATGCAACCAAGAGTAAAAGGGAAACAACAAATTCGGAAAAAAAATTTATAGCAAGTATCTCTGACAAAAGCTTCATTTATCAACTATATAGAGAACTGAGTCAATTTTATAAAAATACAAAGCAATCCCCAGTTGAAAAATGGTCAAAGGATATGAACAGACAGTTCTCAGAGGAAGAAATTAAAATGAGGCATAACGATATAGAAAAATGCTCCAGATCAATATTAATTAGAGAAATGTAAATTAAAAACAATTCTGAGATGCTACTTTGCACCTACCAGATTGACCAACATGACCAAAAAGGGAAATGATAAATGTTGGAGAGGATGTAGAAAAATTGGGACACTAATATATAGTTGAACTGATACAACCATTCTGGACAGTAATATGGAACCAGGCTCAAAGGACCACAAAACTATGCATACCCTTTGCCTCAGCAATACCACTACTTGGTCTATATCCCAAAGAAATCAGAAATAAGGGGACAGGCCCTCCCTGTACCAAAATATTTTTAATGCCTCTTTTTGTAGTGGCAAAGAATTGGAAACCAAGGGTTGTCCATTACTCAGGGAATAACTGAACAAATTGTGATATATAGTTGTAGTGGAATATTATTATACCATAAGAAATGAAGAACAGGATGAGTTCAGAAAAACCTGGAAAGGCTTATATGAACTGATGCAAAGTTTAGTGAGCAGAACCAAGAGAACAATGTATACAGTAACAGAAATATTATATGATGATCAACCATGAAGAAGTAAACCATTATCAGCAAAGGAAGTTTCCAAGATAAAAACATGAGACTCTTGAAGAAAATACTATCCACAGCCAAAGAAGGAAGTGTTGGAATCTGAGTACAGATCAAAGCATCATCCACTATATCTCCGTCATGAGATTTCTCTTGTATGTTTGATATGTGTCTTCTATCATGACATAAGCAATATGGAAGTATGTATGATCAGTAGTCATATGGAAAAATGTTATAAATCCTTCTTGATTAGAGAAATGCAAATTGAAACAACTCCAAGGTACCATCTCATACCTATCAGATTGCCCAATATGTTAGTAAAGGAAAGTGACAAATTTTGGAGGGAATATGGAAAAATTGGGACACTAATACATTGCTTAAGGCTATAAAACTCTGTATACCCTTTGATCCAGTATTAGATCTGTATCTCAAAGAGCTATAAAAGGTGGATAGGACCTACTTGTACAAAAGTATTTATAACTGCTTTTTTGTGGTGTAAAGAATTGGAAATTGAAGGGATGTCCATCAGTTGTGGAATGGCTGAACAAATTGTAGTACATGATGGTGATGGAATACTCTTGTGCTATAAAGAATGATTTCAGAAAGAGCTGAAAAGATCTTCATGAACTGATGCAGAGTGAAATAAGCAGAACCAGGAGAACATTGTACACAGTAACAGCAATATTGTGGAATGAACAGCTGTGATAGATTTAGCTACTTTCAGCAATACAATGATCCAGGACATTCTGCAGGATCTTTGACAAAGAATCCTATGCAACTCCAGAGAAAGAACTGTTGGAGTCAGAATGCCAATGAAAGCATATTTTTCACTTGTTTAATTTGAGTTTTTGTTTTGGGAGTTTGGTTTTATATTAGTATTCACTTAGAAAAATGAACAATTTTAACCCCCACCCCATATAAAATAAAATACAGGTAAAAAAATCAACAACAATCATCACATTTTGCCATATAATTCATACTTAGTCATCATGGTTTTAATTCTTTTTCTTTTCCTTTCATCATGTATCGTTAGGATGCTTTTTCTATCCCTTGTCTCTCTACCTTCTTTAAAATAAACAAAAAAAGAAAGAATTCAATATTATGTATCTGTGGTTAATATTGCTTGGGACAATCTAATCCCAGTTTTCTTCCTCCTTCTCCTTTCTTGGCATAGATCTGAATCACCGAATCTTGCTTTTTTTCTCTTTTCTTCCTTTTATAATGCACCCTCTATATCACCCCAATTTTATTTGCCACGTCCCTGCCCCATCCTCATTACTTGCTTACCTAATTTTCTACCACTCTAGTTTTTGAAGATCACTATTTTGTCATTAAAAATTTTCCCTTTCACATCCCAAGTAATTGAGGATAGGGAGATTTCCACTTCCCCCTGTACTCTTCCTAATGAATAATCTGTGGTATCCATTACAAGAAATGGCAACTTCTTCTATTCTTTTTCCTTATTTTTTTTAGTTGTTGCGTGTCTTTTGAGTCCCCAAGTCAATATCTTGTTGGTTTTTTTCTCTAACTAATTAAACTTTAGAAATGATGGGACTCTGCAGAGATATACTGTCTATACTTTAGGGATAATTGATTCTTACCCTTTTATTTTGTAGAGACAGAAACTGAAGCCCAGAGAAGGACAGGGATTTGACCAAAGTCACTTAGGCAGTGAATGGTAAAGTTGGTAGGACATGAACTTAAGTTTTCTAGCTTATAGTCCAGAGTGCTCATTTCAGTACTCAATGTTGTGTTTTGGAGATTTACACCAGGAGTCAGTCATGCTTTTCAGCTAGCGTTTAAGTTGCCGAAGAAGCGGCAGTTTCTTTTATGTATAATAGTATTTGAGTTTTCAATTTCAAATGACTGGAAAAGCTTGAAAGAATTTCTAGAGACTAACCCGTATTTGTTTTTGTAGTCCTTAAGTGGGATGTGGAATTGAGCAAATTGAGGAAGCCTCCAAGGTCCAAATTGGTGAGCGTCTCACGTGTGCCTAGGAGTGTTGTGAAACTCAAACGAGATAATGGATATAAAGCACTTTGCCACCTTAGAGTTCTGTATAAATGCCAGTTAATGTTATTATTATTAGCCTCCAGTCACTAGGCCTCCAGTCTGGTGATGACTTCATTTTCGTACTGCCTGCCCTCCTGCTAAGCGTGAGCAATGTTTATAGAGCAATACAGAGGTGTGCTGCTATGTCTTTAACAACCAGTCTCTCTGGTGGGAAAATTAAGTTTAATTTGTGTTATTAACATATTCTTAAGTCTAGAAAATTAATGTAACAATAAATAAAGCCCTGATGTGTAGCAACTGCTGATTTCTGATGTGTAAACGCTCACAATTAAAATTTAACAATCAGCTTTATCAAGTCTTTTGAGTTGGCTCTAGTACATCGTATGTAGTATATGTGCATGGAGGGGGTGGGGTGTGTGTGAATCTGTGTACCTTTCTATTAGGGGAGTTGTTCCCACCATATTTTTACCTTCTTCCCCAATCATGTGCCTAACCCATCCCTATCACCCATCCTCAATTCCTTTCTAGTTCTGGAACCATAAAGCAATATGTGCCATTGCCACTGGAAAGGATGTGACTCAACATCCCTGTTTAGGACCCTGATAATTTTCCAAACTAAATTAGTCTTCCTTGGCTTCCTGCGCCTCTCTGGCTGTTGTCTTCTCCTATTAGAATGTACGCTCCTTGAGAATGGTGACTGTTATATTTTTTCTATTTTATCCCTAAGACTTATAAGTTTGATACACAATAAGTGCTTAATTCAATGCTTTTTTTATGTAGTCAGTCAGCCACTTAGTCACTGTGATCTTGTTGACCCAACTTAGCAAAATAGCTATCCTAGCAATGAACTTGGCTTGGTCCAGCATTTACAGCCATAGGCAACTTGGTTCATCAGAAACATCAGAGCCTTAGCAATTTGGTTATAGTTTCACTTCTGCCCTTTAGCAGCTGTGTGACTTTGGGTAAATCACTTAATCTGTCTGAATTTCAGTTTCCCCATCTGTAAAATGAAGATATTAACACTTGCATTTACTACATGACAGGAGTGGACTCCTTTGAGAGAAACGTTTGATAGAGAAACATATTAGAGAAATGATTATATTAATATTAGAGGAGAAGTTTTTCATCCTTGTCTCTGTGATATATTGAAGGTGCTTATTTTCCTGAAGTCCTCTCACCTTTTTCAGGCCATTGACCAAGAAGGTAAGAATCTAGCCAGATTCCTCTCTTACAAGTTTCTGAGGGCATTTTCAAATGAGGCTTTCATCCACGTTCCCCACTGCTCTGCTATTAGTGTCTTATGATATGGACTCTGCACATTTGGCATCCCTAATGTAGGGGCTAAGATTGATCCCCAGAAAGGAGTAAATTTTGAATTCTGCTTCCAGTAAATATTGAATCTGTGGTAATTTTTTAAACAAGAATTGCACTTTTTAAAAGGAATAACACATTTTCCCAGTGTTCTTGTCCTCCAAATCATTGGAAGAGACAATACAAAAAGAATGATGATGATTGAACTCTGTGCAAAATAAATACAATGTTGAGGCTGCCCTCTGAAGTGAGCTTTCTCTTCTCCAAGTGCTCTGTCCTAGGAGGCAGTAGGCAATTCCACACACAAAACTGTGTTCTATTATTGATTAGCTTTTTAAGTTCATGCTACATATTAGATCAGGGTCGCTTTGTGAAAAGGGAATGAACAGTCCAATCACCAGTGCTAACGACTGGTGGAAAGAGGCCCAAGCTTCTGTTTTCTAAAAGGAAAACTTCATATAGGTGGTATGGAAGAGCCTTTTCAAATCCAGTTTCTAGGTGATTTCAAAAAACAAATACTAATGTTAGGTCTCTTGAGAATGCAGAGATAAAGAAGATCTTTATTTCTTTAAAAAGTTTTTACATGTCAATACAATCGTTAATAATTCTTTTCTGACATTTTGTGATTCACATTCCCTCCATTCCTTCCACTCTTCCCTCCTCACCAAGATGGCAGGTAATGTGATATAGATTATGTGTTGTAAATAGGCTCAGGATATAGTCCAGACCATTTCCCGAACTTTTAGAGCGATCTCCTTCCTCCAGAAGGAGCAACTGACTCCTTAGCAAAATCAGTCCTATAAAAACTACTTAGCTTTGGACTTGCTAACCACTGCTTCAAGGGGTACCTGTCCTCTTCTTAATCAATCTTGCAGCTCTTACTTAAATAGGTCAGAGAAAATTGTTGCAAATGTCCATGAGCTCTAAAGAATTATGAATGACATTCAGCAAATTGCAAGAGAAACCCATGCAACATCTGACTGAGCCTGGTGGACCCTGTCTTGGTTACAAGGAACTAATCTGTTGGCAGCTCTGGCCAAATGAGCCTTTTTAATTCTAGTGATTTTATGGGTTTCATACTTTGCCTTAGCTGTTATACTAAAATGTATACCAAGTTTTTGCCAAGGGAAAAACTTAAGTATATGCATACTGAGAATAATTACAGTATTATATATCTAGTAAGCTTAGCTTTTAAGTAATTAATCTGTTTCTTTAAAATACATTGTCAAAATGGGATTTGGAAACGATTTTTCTTATGATTTTTAAAAAATGCTGTTCTTCTGCATGATTTTTTAACATTTGAGTTGGTGGAATTATACCTGATATTTTGTATTGAAGCCGATTGACATCGGCTTTCAATGTCTAAGACCCTTGATAACAGTTATATATCACACAGATTAGACTATCGAAAGCTGCCATTTGTGATGAAATCTTACGGGATTGTAACCGATGTCATTTGAACCTGATACCATATTATATACCAACAAGGGAGTGCTGTTAAGCTGATGATTCTGGATTTCAACAGCCCCTGGGGCTTAAATATGTAAGCAACAAAGTCTTTAGGAAAGGTTAGGTGAGCAGCTTTGGCAAAGGCTGATGTGGGACTCATGGCTCAATTTCTCTGGGAGGATATCTCATTTTGAGGGAACTATATTCCTACTTATCTCTGAATTCAGTTTACTATCCCTATTATTCTCATACAGAGTTGACATCAGACTAGAGTAGACATCATTCTAGGCCAGTGATGGTTAACCTTTTAGGAACCTGTGCTGGGCTCCATCCCATCCCCAGACTGTGTGCAGTGCCCTGCCCTTCCTATGTTGGGAGGGAGGCTGGCTCCCAGCTGTGGGGACCCACTCCTGCATCCAACCTCCATGGCTGTGAACCTCATGGAGGTGGAAAGGGGGCAGAGGTAGCATAGTTAGCCTTGGGAGGAGCAGGGTCACCCCCAGATTGGCAGCTCGTTGGTAAGGAAGGAAGTGGAGATCTTTTGGGGTGGGGCTGGGCTGGTAGGAGAGGAGACCTCCATCACTCCCCTGTAGCCCCTAGTCCTAAATAGGGGAGGGAGAAAGGGAGGGGCTTAGCCTGAGTGCTCCTCTCAGGGGAGGGAGTAGGCTCAGAGGAATGGGGAGTCATAGGTGGAGAGGGGAAAGGGAGCAACTGCCAGGAGGGGCATGGGCATGTCCACAGAGACATCTCTGTGTGCCATCTTTGGCACATGTGCCATAGGTTTGCCATCATGGGCCTAAGAGGAATCATATTTCTTTTGTCATATTTTTCTCCCTCTTTTATTTTTTTAATGGCAAATTTCTGTAGTCATGGCATATGATGGGTAATTACATTATTGTTTCACCTAAATAACATGGAAATAGGTTTTGAATAGTGATACATTTATAACCCAGTGGAATTGCTTGTCAGCTCTGGGAAGTGGGAGGGAAGAGGGGTGGGAAAAATTATGAATCATGTAACCATAAAAAATATTTTAAATAAATTTTAAAAGATATTGTTTCACCTAACCTACATGCTTGTGGAATATAAGCTATTTCCATTAGAAAGTAGATAAGCATCAGGGATTCATTACCACTTTATTGTCTATATGTATTGTATATATATATATATATATATGTATGTATGTATGAAATCATTTAGTTACATTAGATCTGAAACATTTTCTTAGGATAATTTTTTATATTTTTTTCTTATCTTTGGGAAAGTTGATTTATATTTTATTTGAATGACTCATTTGATTCATTGTTAAATAATTGACCTAGCCATATATACTTCCTATACTAAGTCTATTGTTATTGTAAAAAAATATATGTGTGTATATATATGATTTGGGAATGTTATTCCATCAAGCTCAGACTTATGAGTCCCTATTTGCAAAAAGTGTTGTTATCTATGTGATTTTTTTGTAGAGGATTAGACCCTTGGGGGAAAAGGTTAAATCCTCATAGATTCTTTGTATCAAAATCTGTTTTTGAAAAGAAATTTTAGAGAAAGTTGCTGCCAGGNGTGTTATACTTGTGTTATCACTTGATACCTATTTCCTAGGCTATCTTTGTTAAGGATAAAAGGATTAAAGGCAGAGTTGACCAGCCATGGTGAACCCTGATTAAGGGTGAGCTAAGCAGCCATGGTGAACTTTGGCTGAAGCATGGTGGTCTGGCCTTGTGACTGGTAAAAGAATATGCTGGAGTCTTCCAGGTTCCAGCAAGGACACATTTCTCTTGTGATGAGGTAATAAGAGAGGAGTTGAATTCTTTAAGTCTACCTTCTCAGTGGCTATTTACCAATAAGAAATGTCTTGGGACATCCAGGGGAGGGACTGAGTGGTGAGATCATCAGGAAAAAAATATACATATACATATACATATACATATATATTTATCTGTTGATAGAGGAAGGGGGTGGGTCTCTTTTTGGATTGTAGAGAGAGATAGCCAGCCAGATTAAGATGTTTTGATCAGTCAATAAATTAATTTAAAATTAAGAAATTCCACCTCTCAAGAATTTCAAGTGTTACAACATGTGTTATACAATACATATGTCCATGTTTGTTGTGTTGGGAATGAGGATATATTTTGCTTATAGTAGAGAAAATTTCATGGAAGAATGAAAAATGGTATTGTGGAATTCTAACACTGGCCTGTATCCCTTTTTTGGCTCCCCAAACACCTCAAAACAACTTCTACATTTTAAAGCAAAGGATCTTGCTTCTGAACTTTTGAAGTGGCCTCCAGAAGACCTGCCTCTTATCTGGACTGAAGTTGGAGTCCTCCAAATCAGAGGGGTTCAGGCAAGGGATATCATGAGAAGCATAAATTGGAGTAGGGGAAGGAAGTAGGTCGTTTTGGCTTCAGAACCAGACAGAGGAGGTGACTAGGGAGAGCAATGGTGCACCCATGATCTGGCTGATGGGGGAGGAAGCTAGGAGAGTGCCAGCATGCACATACAACCTGGCTCGGTGCTGGCTAAGGGAATGCCAGTGCACTGGAGGTCTGACTCGAGCTGGGGAGGAGGCTGCTAAGGGAATGGCTGGCCATATGGGACTGGTACCTTCTTTTTATTATTTAATAAATAGTTGTAAATTAAGATACAATCTCCAGAGAATTTTAATTCTAACAGTATGCTTCAATCTGCATTCAGATTATGCCAGTTCTTTCTGTGGCAGTGGATAGCCTTTTTCATCATGAGTCCCTTGGAATCATCAAAAATGCTTCCTGGAGTCTCTTGTCCTAGGTCTGCCTCTACAGACCTGTGTGACTTCAGGAAAGTCACTCACCTTTCTATCTGTAAGAAGAGTAGGAAGAAGATGAAGTAGATGGCCTCCCTAGAAGACCATTGAAGCTCTAGTTTTATGTTCCTTCTAGAGGCAGAAGAGACAGACCCCAAACCGTGCAGGTGGGTAGTTTCCCTGATCTGTCAGGGTCAGTGCTGGCAACAGTAGGCCTTTTGTTGAATGCTTTGGTCATGTGGAAATTGAGAACTTAATCATTTTGTTCCTGTTTCAAGAGAAATTGTTTCTACACTGATGGGCTTTTCAAGTCTTACCATAAAATTATCTTTTTGGAGTCCTGTGCTGTTCACAGGTATATTAACCATGTGTATTTTTACATAAAAACCTTATTTTCTTCTGCCAAATTAACACATAATGTGCTTTTGCTGTCACCTGATAAACACCCTTTTCCATTTAAATGACTGCTAAATAGCATCATAATTTGTACACACAATTTAGCTGTGATTCTGTAAGCACCTTGGAAGGCAAATTGCAAGGCATTCATGGAGCAGGGATTGTGTATCAGTTACTGCAAATGTAGGTGGCTGATGGAGCAGGAGCGGGACTGGGTTTCTCTGCAGTGGCAAGCAATGTGCTTGTTCCCAAAGGGTTTTAAGTACCAAGGAAGGTTTGATGTACATATGTTGAAGAAAGGGCTTTGGAAGGAAGTCCAGTGAAGATGTGTGTCCTCCTATTGCCCAGGCCATAAGACCCAGTCCAATTTGTAGGCAGTTGAGATGGCGATCCAGATGGGAAAAGCTAATACTCCCCTTTCCCTTCTATTCCTTGGCAAAATGAGAAATGTCGACTGTGTGATCTGCATAATGATTGTCCTGTAGGCCTATGGCATCCAACACAGTATCATTAAAACTGCTAGGAAAGTAAGAAACGGCAGGCAAAACAACGGTCACTTTCTATGATGTGAAGGATACTGCTTTGTTCTAGAGCAGGGGTTGGCAACGTATGGCTCTCGAGCCATATCTGGCTTTTTGCAGGAGCCATAAAGTCCATTTTTTTCAGGCGCTGTTACAGGAGCCGCACTGTGAGCACTGTATGGCTCTCACGAAATTACATTTTAAAAAATGTGGTGTTTATGGCTCTCACGGCCAAAAAGGTTGCCGACCCCTGTCCTAGAGACACAAGCCAGTCCCTTCCTGCATGGAGTTTACATTCTCCAGGAGTCTGCCAAATAAGTGGCTTCACTCATTTTGCATGCACTCACACCTCCTCATGTGTGGTTTAGAATTAGAGAGGGAAAAACCAGGTAGACATGTCTCTTTAATTATTTGCGCTGGTGTCCCAGAGTTACACAGTCTGGATATGGAGTATGGTACCTTCCACACAGTGTGCACCCCATAAATGATACTGACTCCTGGAAGAGACTGTAAACACCGTCTAAACACATAAAGTATTTATTTAGTGCTTAATTTGCCAGGCAGTGTGCTAAATGCTAGGAATACAAATCCAAGCTATCATGATGGGCCCTGCTCACAAGAACTCCTATTCTATTGAGGGAAAACAATATATAGGGGGCAGCTGGGTAGCTCAGTGGATTGAGAGCCAGGCCTAGAGACAGGAGGTCCTAGGTTCAAATGTGGCCTCAGACACTTCCCAGCTGTGTGACCCTGGGCAAGTCACTTGACCCCCATTGCCTACCCTTACCGCTCTTCTGCCTTGGAGCCAATACACAGTATTGACTCCAAGACGGAAGGTAAGGGTTTAAAAAAAACAATATATAAAGAAGAGCTAGAAAAGGGATGAGTGGAAGATGTAAGGGGGAAAAAGGAATTTTTTTGGTTCAATATATTAAAAGATGGTCGCCAGAGGACTGAACTATTATCAATCCTCAATTAAGAATAATCTCGAGTCAAAATTGACTTTTATTGAAGTTTATTTACAATTAAGAAGAGAGAGAGGAAATAAGGAAATAAGAATCTAACACAGTAGGTAATTTACTAGGATCCTCTAATTAATCCAGGTACATCTAATTAACCCTCAGCAGAGAGTCAGAAGGCCAGAGGCCTGGAGGTGAATGAAACAAAAATTCATTCACAGAGTCTATTAAAAGAAATTTCTTAAGAGAAGTTCAGGAAGATTCAGTCAGTCTTTAAACTCACGATGTGGAATTCAAAGAAAATATTTAAAGTGGTCTCACCAGGGTCTCAGTGTTCCAACACTCCTCCACAAACCAGAAGAGGTCCATCGCCAGATGCCCTCTTCAGTTGAAGACTTCTCACTCACTCAACTCCCTCTTTTTAAAGGGGTCACTTATGCATCACTTCCTGTGCCTTCCCCTAGCCTGCGTGTCCAATCACAATAGACACTTCTCAAAGAAGGTCTAGGGGGTGGTCAGTCGATTCTGATTTGTTACTCACTCTAGCACACGTGGGTTAGGACCTCCAAGAATTGGAAGGTGCTCTCACCTTTGGTGATTAAATCCAAAGATGGGCAGTGTAGACTTAATCTAATTATCACAAAGAGAAGATGGGTACCTGCATGAGATGGTATGTGAGGAGGAGAGAAAAAGGGGGAGAAGTCTGGATAGTTATGAGGGAAGTGAGGCATGCCTGGGATACTTCCTTAAAGAGAGTTCTGGGGAGGTAATTTCCATTTAAGAGAGTAGAACCTGAGGGCAGAGGTTTCCTGAGGACAGGAAGCTGGTTGGCAAGGAGGAAGAGGAGAAGCTCAGAGAGTTATATATCTCTCTATGTGACAGATAAGGAGATATTTCAGAATGATACAGATGGTCATCTGGAAGTTTCTCTGGCCATTTTAGCCCGAGTCTAGTGTCTGACTGCAAGTTTGAGAATGTCTGGGTATTGGGCAAGATGTCACCACCCCGTCAACCCTTCTGTTGTATAACAAGACTATAGATTAGAGGGGAGATGCTAAGTCTTAGTGGAGTGCCTAACAATCTGTAGAGGAAGGCCCATTAGGCTTTCTTATTAAATTCTTTAAATGCAAAAATGGATATATATATTTATATTTATATATAACATATAAATAGTTTTTAAAAATATCACCTTAATTTCCAAACACATCTCTACTTTCCTCATCCAGCAAGCCATTGCTTGTAACAAATAACATTTTATAAAAGAAAGAGGTGGAAAAACAGTTCAATAAAATTATTATCAACACTATCTACCAGTGTATGAAAGATTTTTTTTATCTGTTATCTAAGAAAAGTATATTTTCTTTACTTCTCAAAGGTCAGTCTTGATCATTATCATTACACTACTTAGTTTCTGGTTTTCCTGCTAAAATTGCTGTATTATTGTATATATTGTTTTTCTAGTTTGTTTATTTCACTCTGAATATTTCCATACATCTTCTGATATTTTCCTGAAATAAACAAACATATATATATATATATATATGATATATATATACACACACACACACATATATATATTTAATCTTTGGAAATAATTCCATTATATTTGTATACAAAATTCTATTATATCTCTTGACATTTTGGCCAGCTCTTCCCCAGTCAATGAGTACCTGCTATGTTTCTAATTCTTTACTATCACAAAATGTTGATATGAACAATTTGATGTAGGAGGATCTTTGATTTCTCTGACATATATGCTTAGCAGTGGGATCTCTAAGTCAAAGGATATGAATATTTTAGTCATTTTTTAGCATGAGTATGAATTGTTTTCCTGAATGGTTAGAAGAATTTATAGATTCCCTCCCCACCAAACACACAGTATGTTAGAGATTCTGTTCTTTTGTCGCCCCTTCAACATAATTTCCATCTTTTGTCATCTTTGCCAATTTTCTGGGTATGAAGTGACATCACAGAATTGTTTTAATTGAATCATTTGGACCAGCATTTCATTTGGTTGATAATAGTCTGCTTTGATCACTTTTCCATTGGAGAATAGCTCCCGATTTTATATATTTGTGTTAGTTCTCCTTGTATCTCTGATATCAAATCATTATCAAAGGAATCTGATGCCACTGTTTTTAACCAGTTTTTGGCATTCCGTCTTATTCTAGCTGCATTGATTTTTTAGATGTGTTTTCAATTTCCTAGAAATCTATTATGTCTTTTGTGATTGTCTCTTTCTCTTGTTTGGATAAAAACTCTACATCTCCCCTCATCCTCAGTCCATAGTTGGTAAAGGTACTTGATTAGGAATTGTGGGAAGACAGTGATGTATTAGGACCTAAAGCAGAACTGCAGTAGTAGTAGGCTGGTGGGAATAAGCCAGGGCTAAGATTTGTCAGGGCAAAACTTGTAATAGGATAATAAAGGAAATGGACTTGAGAGATGATGACAGACTAGAGTTGAACTGGTTCCCCAAGGGGTCAAGTTGGCAAAGCGGAGGAGAGTGTAGCCAGTGAGGGGATCCTAGCCTGGGAAATATCTAAGGGAAAGAAGGAGAGTAATAGCATCCTTCTTACAGGGAAGTTCTAAGGACCAAATGAGATAATATTAGTAGGTGTAATATTTTACAAACCCCAAGGCACTCTCAAAATGTTAGCTATTATTATAATATGACATCAAATACCTCTGCCTTTGAAGAACTAAAAATGAGCGCCATATACAGGGCAATGGAGGCACTCCGGGTAAGTGTCAACAGGCAGCAGTATATAACAATGAGGAGCTCAAAAGGAGTGAAAGACATTGTCAAAGAACTATATGATTGAAAGACGACATGAGTGGTTATGTGGCAAGAATGGAGGATGACAGGTTGAAAGCCAAACTACTACATGATTGCATTTGTGATGTTAAAAGAAGGTGAGGAAAGCCTTTGCCATGTTATATGTTTCTCTCTTTCCTTTCCCCATAATCTTTTGGGAGTCCATGTACAACTCTACTTCTTTATAAAAAAACTATACTCAAATTAATAATATCATTCCTAGAAATGATGTTGGATATGCTAATTGTCCCATGACTGTATCACCAATCCCATCTGGCTTCCCTAAAAAAAAATCCCTCCCTAGTCACTGCTCCATGCTATGAATTGTCTTCCCCTATTGGAATATAAGTTCCCTGAGGGTAGGGACTATCTTATTTGCTTATATTTTTATGCCCAGAACAGTCCTGTGCATGGCACATAGTCACTCATTCAAAGTCTTTTTCATTCAATCTTTCATTCACCAGAGTTGCACAGAGTGAGCTGTTATGGATAGACTGCAATCTGCATCATTGTTTGAAATTCTTGAATTGAGATCTTTGATCCATTTGAGTAATTAAGAGATTTCCTATCATGGTGTTCCTCATACCTTTGATAAGTTGTTCCTCACTTTCATTCTCCTCTATAAGGACTTTGTGAAATTGTGCTGATGTATCTGGACCATAAGTCCTTTTCATCTTTGTCTCTTGCAATTCTTCTCTTCAAGACCCAGCTGAGGTGTTACCCGCTGCATGAAGCCTTTCTCAAATCTTGCTGCCTTGCACCTACAATGCTGCTAAAAGGGACCTCTCTCTCTCTTCTGAGATTTTTCTTAGAATATATTTCCTTAGTCTTATCCTTCAGTCTCATTCTGCCTTACACTTACATGTGTACACATCATATTCACCCTAGTAGATTGTGTCTGCTGCCCTACAAATTGCATGAAAGTTAAGAGGATAGTTTGGCAAATTCTCCAGCTGACAAGAGTTTTAGAGAGCCCACTCTGTCATTTCCATGAAGGCTGTGAACATAGTGATGAAGCACCCTAACTGCCTAGACCCATGTTGGCAAAGACATGACACCTGCACCCCAGCAGCATGGAGGGGGCTGCTCCATGCCCCCTCTCCACCGCATTTGAAGGTATTTTTTGCATGCCCCACCCCCTATGTCCAACATCCCAATGTGAGCACTTCCTCCCTCTACTCGTAATGCAGGGGGCTCACAGGTGACTTGATGGTGCAGTTTGGGCATGCAATCTCTAAAAGGTTCACCAATGCTGGCCTAGGGTTTTAGGCAAATTTAGGGGAAGGATTGGCTGGTACATGGATGTCCTTAAAGTTTCTAGGTTTAGAGGCATCTAGGTGCCTCAGTGGATTGAGAGCCAGGTCAAGAAATGGGAGGTCCCTGGGTTCCAGGGTAGCCTCAGATACTTCCTATCTGTGAGACCCTGAACAAATCACTTAATTCTCATTGCCTAGTCCTAACCACTCTTCTGCCTTAGAACCAATAGAAAGTATTGATTCTAAGATGGAAGATAAGGGTTTAAAAATAAGTCTAGGTCCATTTGTCCTGATTGAATATAATAGATGATATCTGCATGCCATCTCCCATGTCCATGGATGTATTTTGTACTTTGAATACATTCCTTCCTTGACAGAGACATAAGTGAGGATTTTGTGCCCAGGGAAAACAGTTTAATAACCATCCTCACTGTATGTAAAAACTCTGGGTATGTCACTACACTCCATGGTGTTAACCTCATTATGTGTAGACACTCTGTGCACCACAGTAGAATGTGAACTTGAAGGCAGGGACTTTCTTTTTTTTTTGACTTTGCATCCTTAGCATCTAGCATGGTGTCTTGCTCCTCATAGTAGGCTCTTAATGAATTAGAATTATATACAAGAAAATTGTAATACTTAGAGCTTGACCTTAGAAATCATTTAGTCCAACCCTACTTCCTTCTTCCATTTTATAGAAGGGGAAACAGAAGCCCCCCAAAATTAAGTGACTTTGTTCAAATCCCGTAGTTGATAGATATTCAGTCAATATTTGAATATCCTCTCGTTCTAGTCAGTCAACAATAATTTATTTTTATATTAGCAATATTCTATTTTTTCCAATTACATACAAAAATAGTTTTTAACATTTAAAAAAATTTGAGTTCCAAATTTTCTCCTTCTCTTCCAACTTTTATCCCATCCTAAAACATAAAGAAATTTGAGATAGGTTATATACATACAGTCATGCAAACACATCTCCATATTAGTGATGTAAAAGAAAACAGACCCCAAAAAATTAAAAAAATAGTTTGTTTTGATCTGCATTCAGACTCCATCAATTCTTTTTCTGGAGGCGGATAGCATTTCTCAACATAAATCCTTTGAAATTGTCTGTTATCTCTGTATTGCTGAGAATAGTTAAGTCATTTGTAGTTGATTATCAGAGAATATTGCTGTTAATATGTAGAATATCCTCCTGGTTCTGCTCAGTTCACTTTTCATCAGTTTATGTCAGTTTTCCTAGCTTCTTCTCAAAGCATCTTGCTCATTATTTCTTATAGCACAATAATATTCCGTCACATTGATATAACACACAACTTAGGTACCTTTATATATATAATACCATGATATCTATGTGCATATATGTGTATATATATATATCAATATCATATGCCATTCCCCAGTTGATGGGCATCAATTTCTAATTCTTTGCCCCCATAAAAGAACTGATATATATGATATGTATATATATATATATATATCAATATCATATGCCATTCCCCAGTTGATGGGCATCAATTTCTAATTCTTTGCCCCCACAAAAGAACTGATATATATGATATATACATTTCTGGTTCAAAGGATATGCATAATTTTATAGCTCTTTGGGCACTTCCCAAATTGTTCTCCAGAATGGCTGAATCAGTTCACAACTCTACCAATCAGTGCATTACTGTCCCAATTTCCTCATGACCTCCAACATTTATTTTCCTTTTCTGTAATTTCAGTCAATCTGATAGATGTAAGATGGTACCTCAGAGTTTTTTTTTCTTTTTTAAAAAATCATTTAATTAATTAATTTAGAATATTCTCCTATGGTTACATAATTCACATTCTTTCCCTCCTCTCCTCCCATCCACCTCCCGTAGCCAGTGCGCAGTTCCACTGGGTTTCACATGTGTCAATGATCAAGACCTATTTCCATCTTATTAATATTTGCATTAGAGTGATCATTTAGAGTCTACATTCCCAATCATATCCCCATTGACCCATGTGATCAAGCAGTTGTTTTTCTTCTACATTTCTACTCCCATAGTTCTCAGATTGTTTTAATTTGCCTTTCTCTAATCAATAGAGATTGAGAGCATTTTTTCATATTACTATAGATAGCTTTGATTTCTTCTTTTGAAAACTGCTTGTTCATATCCTTTGTCTGTTTACCAGTTGAGGAATGACTCATATTCCTATAGAAATGAGGCCTTTATCAGAGGGACTTGCTGTGAAAATTTCCCTCCAATTTTCTGCTTTCCTTCTGATCTCAATTGAATTGATTTTGTTTATGCAAAGCCTTTTGAACTTAATTTTCAAAACAATCCATTTTACATCTTATAATGTACTCTAGCTCTTGTTTGGTCACAAGTTTTTCATATATATATATAAATGGAATAGTTTAACGTCATATATATGACAGTTAAACTATTCCATACTCCCTTAATTCACTTATGGTATTCCTCTATGTCTAGTTCATATATTCATTTTGACCTTATCTTGGTATACATTTTGATTGGTATCTTGGTATACGTTGTTGATCTGTACCTAGTTTTTGCCAAACCATTTTTGAGTTTTCCTAGCAATTTTTGTTAGATTTTTAGGTTCTTGTCCCAAAAAGCTAAATCTTTGTATTTATCAAACACTATATTGGTATAGTCATTAGCTACTATGTATTGTGTACTCATTCTGTTCTGCTGATCACTCTATCTCTTAGCCAATACCAGATTGTTTTGGTGATTACCACTTTGTTTTTTTCTTAATTTTTTTTATTTTTCAGAAAAATTTTCCATGGTTACATGATTCATGTTCTTACTTTCCCTTTCACCCCGCAAACCCCACCCCCCATAGCCAACGCGTATTTCCACTGGTTTTAACATGTATCATCTATCAAGACCTATTTCCATATTACTGATAGTTGCACTGGGGTGGTTGTTTCGAGTCTATATCCCCAATCATGTCCGCATCAACCCATGTGTTCAAGCAGTTGTTTTTCTTCTATGTTTCCACTCCTGTAGTCCTTCCTCTGAATGTGGGTAGTGTTCTTTTCTATAAGTGCCTCAGAATTGTCCTGGGTCATTGCATTGCTGCTAGTACAGAAGTCCATTACATTAGATTTTACCACAGTGTATCAGTCTCCATGTACAATGTTCTTCTGGCTCTGCTCTTTTCACTCTGCATCAGTTCCTGGAGATCTTTCCAGTTCACATGGAATTCCTCCAGTTTATTATTCCTTTGAGCACAATAGTATTCCATCACCAGCATATACCACAATTTGTTCAGCCATTCCCCAATAGGAGGGCATATCCTCGTTTTCCAATTTTTTGCCACCACAAAAAGCATGGCTACAAATATTTTTGTACAAGTCTTTTTATCTATGATCTCTTTGGGTGATTAACACTTTGTAACAGAGTTTGAGATTTGGTAGAGCTAGTCCACCTTCCTTCACAATTTTTTTATCAAATCCTTTGATATTCTTGACCTTTTGCCCTTCCGAATCAATTTGGTTATTCTTTTTTCTAACTCTATAAAATAAATTTTTGACAGTTTGGTTTTGCACTGAATAAATTTGGGTAGAATTTTCATTTTTATTATATTGATTTGGCCTACCCATGAAAAACTAACATTTTTTCAAGTGTTCAGATCAAGCTTTATGTGTGTGAAAATTGTTTTTATAATTGTGTTCATATAATTTCTGTGTTTCTCTTTGTAGGTTAATCCCCAAGTGTTTTATATTATCTGCAGTCATGGCATTCCTCTTTCTATTCCTTTCTACTGGATTTTGTTGGTAACATATAGAAATGCTGATCATTTACGTGGGTTTATTTTATATCCTAAACCTTTTCTGCAGTTGCTAATTATTTCAACTTGTTTTTTAGTAGATTTTCTCGAATTCTGCAAATATACCATCATCTCATCTGCAAAGAGTAATAGTTTTGTCTCCTTATTGCCTATTTGAATTCTTTCAATTTCTTTTTTCTCCTTTTATTGCTATAGCTAGCATTTGTAGTGCAATGTTGAATAATAATGGTGATAATGGACGTCCTTGCTTCACCCCTGATCCTACTGGGAAGGATTTTAGTTCGTCCTCATTACAGATAATGATAGCTGATGATTTTAGGTAGATACAACTTATTAATTTAGTAATATTCATTCCTATGCTTTCCTGTGTGTTTTCATAGAAATGAGTTTTCTATTTTGTCAAAAGCATTTTCTGCATTTTCTGAGATAATGATATGATTTTGTTATTGATATGTTCAATTATGCTGATAGTTTTCCTAATATTGAACCAGCCTTGCATTCCTGGTAGAAATCCCACCACATCATAGTGTATGTTCTTTGTGATTTATTGCTGTAATCTCCTTGTTAGTATTTTATTTAAAATTTTTGCATCACTATTCATCCAGGAAATTGGACTATAGTTTGTTCTCTATTTTGTTTAGCAAGCACTTATTAAGGAGTTAGTATGTGCCAGGCTCTAATGATACAAAGAAAGGTAAAAACACCTGCCTGTGAATTGAGTGTTCTCTTCATTATATTTACCACACTGAGACCCCCGTTCAAAGAATAATTGATTCTGAATCTGTACTTGGCAAACAGCTCAGAGCCCCTGCGTCAAGGTTAGTCTATCAAAGTTCTCTGGAGCCTAGAAGCATAGAGTGTAGAAGAGGCCACTAGTGTGAGTTGCTCCAGCAAGTGTTGGAGGGCCTCTGAAGCTTTTCATGTTGCAGCTTAGGTTGCTCAGCCTAGTTCTGCCCTGCCTGACAAGACCCTCCAGATTTAGAAAGTCCCTGCTCTTCTCCAGCGAGGTTTCCTTACTATGGGTATACTTTTGTTAGGGGTGCCTTCCACAGGGGAATAAGGGATGAGAAGATGACAGTTCCAGTGACAAGGACCCTGCGATGGAGAAAGGGGCTGGCTTAGGTTGTGTATGACACAAAGAATCTTCAGAATCTTGTCATCTCCTCCACTAAGCCTTCAGGAACAAGCCCAGAAGTAAGACTCTTAGGACATTTTAATTGATTTGAGGGAGACTTCACCAAAAAAGGAAGTAAACGGCAGCATTTACCTTCCTCAGATTGCTGAGAAACAGTGGCTAGCAGCTGCCTAAAAACACCCTCTTTGGAATAGCAAGAGGAATTACATGTGGCGCTGTTCATCACAAAGACCCTTTGGTTGGGCACCAGAATGGAGCGGGCTTCTTGGATGGGAAAAGGTTTAGTGCTCTCACTCTGAACTTGGTGGGCAATTTCCAGCCCTTTTTTAAAAATCCAGTGAGGCCTGTCAATTCCTTTTTCCTCTTTCCATGTCAATATAATGGTCTACACATTGGTAAAATATTAGAAGGCTCAAGTGGTATTTATCTCTTTGAGAAGGAGATTGGTCTGCTCATTGGACTTGGAGACCATGAGCTCACTGCTTACGTTTTCTCCATATTAAATTATTAAGAGCTTTAAGTTATTAATAATTGTCTAGTATTCTTCAAAGGGAAAATCTCTTAGCAACACTAGAAGGGGCCAATTAGAATCCAGACATTCGAGATGCATCTGGATGCTATTTCATTTCACACATCCCATGTCTTAGTTTAAAATTCAAAATGGCACCTGGATGAACCAGGATTTACGAAGGATTAGCAGTCCTGTAGTTCTTATCTCAAAATGGCTCTTTCGTTTTATTGGACTTGCTTTATAGTGATGGTTTTTAAAACCCCGTCTTTGTTCTGCAATAATTTTTTACAAACCTGACATATAAAATAGAAAATTTCTCCTGAAGAACAAGGATGTGGGGATTGAAAGGTATATTAAACTGCCAGCTCCCTTGTCTTGGCAGACTAGCCACACTGGAAGAATGAGAGGGAGTGGCTGGTATACCGCAGAATAGATTTCTCAGTGATGAAGGAAATAGGTTATTTGGTTTACATGTTTCCTCTGGTCCCTTAGTTTTGTTCTTGGTGGTCAGTTTTTTGAAGCAGCCTGCTGGTTTTAGGGTTGCAGAAGGAACCACGGTGCAATAACTATCTGGTTTGGTCCTTTATCTTTTTTCCTCTCCAGGTAAGGATGACTACAAAATGACCCCAAACCATCACAAGGATTTGAGGGAGAAGCAGACTGTGTCAACCTAAAAACTAACACAGTCAATAGAAAAATACAAAATTCAGTGAACTTCCTAGTTACTTAGCTGATGTCTAGCAGCATTTCACCCATTTCATTTCCCTTCCAGGCTAAATTGACCAATTTGGCCAGTGGTTTGAACACTGGGTAGAGACATCATGAGTTGATTTAGATTTGGAATACAGAGCTGGCAATGTTCCTTCTGACAGACTGGCAAATTGGAAAGAATGTTCTACCTGCAGTCACGAGACACCTGTGTTTGAATCTGGCCACTGCCTCTGACTAGCTCTGGGACCATAGATCATTCTCAATACCTCTCTGTACCTCACAGAATCACAGAATTGGCAGGAACTTGAGTGATAATCTTGTCTAATCCGTACCCAAGAAAGAATACAGTCACAACACACCTGACAAGTGGTCATCCAACCTTTGCTTAAAGAGCAGTATGGAAAAACCTAGTCCCCACCAAAGTAACTCATTCCATTTTTGGATGGCTCTATTTCTTCCTCTGAAATGCTCTAATGCATCCCATCCATTTGGACGTTTTCTTCCGTAATGCAGATGGCAACAAATGATGTCTGCTCACCCTATGCAACTTTCATCCTTGTCTTTCCATAAATTCTCTATAGGGTATTCTCCTAACATGTTGGAGGCCTTTCTTGGGTTCTCTGGATAGTTCGGGGGTGCTGAAAAGGCCTACTGGCTGTCCATTAGTTATCTCTTGCTCTTCTTCCGTGATTTGTCTCTTGTCCTTTTGATCGTGCATTTCTTTGACTTTCTTGACACCACTTGGTCTGTGGTAATTCCTTGTTTGTCATGGATTGCATTGTGCTCACATCAATTGTGGGCCTCTCCATTGCTGCTTGTAAAATGATTCTCAGCCTTGATTCTTTGGAGACTATAGTTTTCTATTGTATTTCCCCAATGGAAGTGAAGCATATTCGGTTTGTCTTCAGTGCTGGGTCCAGCTCATCTTCTATTTGTGGTGTCTATTATTCTAAGGCAATATATACACTGACAGATGGCCTCTCAAACTCTCCTGTTTGTATGTATGTATACTCATGTTATATGTAAAGGTGGATAATAATAATGCTTGTTCTTCCTACCTCATTGTAAAGAAAGTGTTTTGTAAACCTTATGTAAGGTGTGAATATGTTACTCATGTATGTTATACGTGTCCACATGAGTCTGTCTAGAAATTCCTCACCAGGAGATATGAATATCTTGCTCTAGAGTCCCTTCATCCTATCCAGCTCCAAAGAAGACTTTGATCCCTACCAGGATGGGATCAGGAGATTGGTGTTATAAGGCTGGCTCTCCCCAGAGAGGGAACACTCACTTCGAATTATATCTGTCTCTTAAATAGTGCTAGTCTAGAGGGAAATCATTTTTGGTTCAAGTCACTTTCCTGCTTTCCCTTCCTTAATGGAGGAGGAATACCCAAGGCCATGACTCTCTACCAACTGCCAATTGCGCAAAGACAGGATGAATAGCAAATAAACCCATTTATCCAAGTTAATACCCAGCAGAAATCCAAAAGATAACAAATGAAAATATACCAACCAACACAAGAGTGATTGAACTCCCCCACTGAGAGCAAGATATCTCAGCTCAACTATCAGAGTTGAGTACCCAATCTTGCCCGACAGGAAATTCCCCCTTGTCTGTAGTATGATGAGCTGGATAGAAGATTGTGATCAAGGTGTCCCATCCTCTATGTGCTGATTTCTTCCCAGAGCTTTTCTTTCACTCCAAGGGGTGTCACTCTGATGAGAACCTGGAAATATGTGTCCTCTCGCACAGCTAGAAGCCAGGACAAATCTCTCTCTTCTGCCAGGTTTTTCTCAAATCAACTTCTCATGCAGACGTTATGCTGTTTTTACATAATTATTCTCTATCAGTGAAAAGAGTCTAAAGAGAATGTCTTTGAGGCCCAAGTTATACCTAAAATGGTGAGGAATTTAGAGTTGTAATTATTAGTCTAGCTCTTACATCTTACAGCTGAGAAAACTTGGGCTCAGAGAGAAATGACTTACCTAGGATCTCACAGCTTAGAGGCAAAGCTCGTACTTGAATGCTTAAGTCTCCAGATCCCAGGTTGTGTTCCTTCCATTATACCTACTTTCCAAAATCTGAAAAGGATAATTATGATCTGAAATTAACTCAGCCATCACCTTAACATTGTTGTCCGTTTCTTGCTAGCAGTGAGGAAACACTATTTAAGAAATGGATCTAGTTAAATATGTTTCTTTGAATCCTTTGGAGAGAATAGGATTGGCAACTGTGCCTTGGCTGATTGATTTTTCCCCAGGGATTTCTTGATGAAAGGGAAAGGCAAGGAATTTATAGCCCAGTTATGTATGAGTGTGTGACACTGCATGGGACCATTATTAAGATTTTACTAGCAAGCCTCAGTCCCACATTCGTTTGAAGAGTCTTTCATGTTTTAAACATTCTTTTTTTTTTTAGGGAATGTTTTTCTCCTTTAAATCTTAACTCTAGTTTATCTTATGAGAAGAGGCCCTGATGGTAATAATTGAGGACACTGACTGATACACTGACCCACAGCGATGGTTTTAAGAGACCTTGTTTATGTATATGTGTGTGTCCTAGAGAAGACAGAGCATGGAAGGCTGACAAAGACTGGGAAAGCTAGAGCAGATTACCTTTTCACAAAGCTGGATAATTACCAAGAACAAAAAGCTGGAAACAAATGAAGCAAGTTCAGAGGGAGGCTTGGGAACTTGCCAGTGTTTTGTGGCTTTATCCAAAATAAGCCTATAACTTTTCCTGATCCCTCTGCCAGCTAATAAAAAGAAATCAGTGGCCCACTTCTAATCCTAATGGGTCTTTTTCCTAAAGAAGCTGAGGGAGACAGGGGAAGAAACCCTAAAAATGCCTCTTCTGAGGCAAACAAACTTTTTTCTGAGGAAATATCTAAATTCAATACAAAATACTGTCCACTTGGTTTAGATTTGGGTTCAGAGGACCTGAGTTCAGATGCTTGCTCTGCCATTATAAGTGTGTGACTTGGTAAGTCCCTCCTTGTTTGCAAAGTCAACCAATCAAGCATTTTTGTTGAACAACAATTTTTCATAGGCTAGAAAATCATCAGTAACCATGAATATTTCCAAATACAAAAAAGTCCAGGAAAAGAGGATTATATGCGAAACTTTAAAAAAGATATATTTTAGATTTCATATGGTAGTATTAACATTGCACCTTCTGAATTCCTTTTTGCTTTCTTCTGGATAAAGTGTTTCAGTGGAATTTCTGGATTACTTGGTATAGACATGTTAATGCCCTTGTTCAATCAATTCCAAATTGACTTTTACAATGATTGGATCAACTCAGAGATTCACCGAGGGTGCTTTAGTGTTCCTACTTTTCCCTTTCCCCTCCAGCATCGCCCAGTTCTTTTTGGCCAATTTACTGAGGTGACACTTTGGAATTTTTTTGATGTATATTTCTCATATTATCAGTGATGTAGAATGTTACTTGGGAAGAGTGAAGCCATAGGGCAATCAGAAGTGATGGATTTGATTGCTGTTCCAAGAAGCAGAAGTAGAAGTGGGGAGAGCTGGGTGTACCTTTGTGTAGCATAGCACAAATGTGACCTGTTAGCATTGCTGGGACTGGCTAGGATGACATAGTGAATGACCCATCAGAACAGCTCTAAAATAGGATCTGGGAGTCAAATTGAGAGGGCCTAGTAATAGAAATGTACCTCATGAAGGTGAAATCTTTACTTATCTGAATATTCAGGAAATAAATACTTTATTCATGATAAGTCAAATGTGATTTAAAGTGTTATGCTGTTTTATGTACATTATATAATGTAACAATGACTGTAGTACTTGCTCATTTATATTAATTAGTGGAATAATCTTTCACAATATATTCCAGACCGACACCTAGACTGTAAGAGATATCTATCTCTTTATCGAAAAGTGTGAGCAATACACTTGGATTTTAGGAAAGAGTGCCTTTTTCTACCTTCTGGGTATATTTAGCCCATTTAAAAATGCTGTTTTTATTTTTGCTCTCCTGCCTTGACCTTCCTTTGTGATTCTAAGGCAATTGGTCATGTCTATGGTGGAAACAATGGCTTTAATGCAGGGATTCCTAACCTTTTAATGCATCATGAACCTCTCTGGGCATCTGGCTAAGCCTCTGGGCCCCTTCTCATGTCTTTAAGTGCATAAAATAAAGCGCAAAGGCTTACAAAGGAAATCAGTTTTATTGAAATACCATTTTCAATATGAAAATAAAACTGAAGTCCACGAACCTCAGATTAAAAATCTTTGCCTTAATGGACACCCATCTGAAAATTTTGTTTTCATTGGTACATACTAGTAAATAATTCCTTTAACCAAACAAATCTTGTAAACATAAATTAATCCCAAGTAATTCCTCTGCCTTCTCTGACTTCTTATAACACTTGCTTTTTATCTTTCTTTTGGCACTTAGTACATTTTGTCTTGGGTTCCAGGTGGCTGTTTCTTTGTTTAATTCCTTTACTAGACTATGATCTCTTTTAGGGAAAAGACTTTGTACTTCATATCTTCCTTTTCTCTTTTTCTCCTCTTCTTAGTCCGCCCACAGGGCCATGTACTTATTTGACATTTGTGAAATATTGGTTATTATTACTGAGGGCCTCTCAGTTGATTTTCCCAGTTAGAAAGCAAGAGTGAAGTTTGGCATTCACTTTGTGGGAATGAAAAAGGAATTGGGTATCCTGCCTGGATCATTTAAATTGTCAGGTTCCCCTCATTAGTACAGGGGCAGGCACAAGCTTAAGAAGAAGATAAGATAGTGGCAATACCTTCCCTTGAATCTTGAATGTCAGGACACTATGGTTCAGTGACAGAAAGAGGAGAAACTCTAATGACTTTGTGAAGAAGTCAAAGGGTTTTCTGTTGGGAATGTCATTCAACCAACAGCCACAGTTACTTGAAGAGCAAAGAGCCCATTTATTTCCCACAGTGCAAGCAGTACTACTCCTAGAAGTACCCTTCTCCAGGTGTGATATCATGTGATCTCTACAGGACCCCTCCCAGCTCTGTCCAAGAATCCAGCTACCCTCCTGCTGCTCTTCTGGGGCCGGGAGCTTTTGCTGTGCCTTGCAACCTCCACAGCAACTCAGTAAGCTGGGTGACTTCCTAGAGGCAGAGGTCCAGATCTGGCCCAGTGAGGTCCTTGACCCCAACTGATGAAGAACATCACAGCCCAAGTGGATTCCTACCTATCCAGTGAGAATTTGACCCAGGATGACTTCTTCCTGAAGCATATGCAGAAAAGCAAGCTGGGCTTCATCACTTTTCAAGCTGCTGATGTCCTTTAAGAGAGTGAAGTGTTTGACATGTGACAGGTGCTTGATATGCTATGTCCTGCATTCCTCAGCTGTGCTGGAGGTGAATGAGGTGGGCACTAAAATGTGTTGGAGGTTTTCTGTCCCTGACTGGCTCTTGGCTCCTTCAGGTACCAAATTGCTTCTGATGTGGGAGGATCCAGAGCCTTAGCTCCCCAAGGAGTCAACAGGAACCTCCCTTGCAATAGCCCTGCCTCTTGGCTTCCTAGCAGCTATTAGTAACCTCTTTGGACCTTTTGGAGCCCTCCCCTCAATTCATGTCCTGAGGCTAGGCAAGAAGCTTCCACCAGAAATGCTGGCCTATATGCCCTGTTATCCTGAGCTTCTCCATTGTTCCTGTGGCCTGGTCCAGTTTGAGAGTATGGAGGCTGCTGGCAAGGCCTTCACTCCCTTCCTGGAAGACCCCAGGGACTTTGATGTGGTAAGGTTGGCCAAAAAAGGCCATCGCCAGAATGGGTCTGGGGTGGAAGGAGGCAGCATCACCCCTAGCCCCCTGTACCAGCTTAGAGGCCGAGGAGCCTAAAAGAATCCTTCACCTCCTATTCTGAATTAGACATGTGCTACAGCCCTGAGCCCCCAGGGTAGACTGGAACTCAGTAAAGAAGTGAGAACTATGGGGACGTGGTGGAGGGCAGCAGTAAGGGAAGGACTCTTCAGCTCGCTCATTTTTGTCTCATTTATCGCCAATAAACTGCCTCAGTTCCCCTCGCCCCTAAAAAAAAGTTATGCCACTGACAATGAATGATCTACATTCAAGTCACTTTGCAATTCTGAGCTTCAGTATCCTCATCAGTAAAGTGAGGACAATAACGTCTCCAGTACCTACCTCACAGAGTTTTTGTGAGGCCCAACCGAGATTATGTTGGCAAAGTGTTACACACATTTTATTTTACTTTTATAACCCTCACCTTCTGTCTTAGAATCAATACTGTGTGTTGATTCCAAGGCAGAAGAGTGGTAAGGGCTAGGCAATGGGGGTCAAGTGACTTGCCCAGGGTCACACAGCTAGGAAGTGTCTGAGGCCAGATTTGAACCTGACTCTCAATGCACTGAGCCAGCCAGCTGCTCCCCTGTTACACACATTTTAAAAAACACTACATTAGTGCCAGCTGTGTCTATTATACTGCCCCACCTTTATATGCTCTTTTCCTTAGAGCAGCCTTTTGAGGTGTGCAGGGAATACGCAGTGTGATCAACCTCACTTGACAGAAGAAGGAACTTGGGTTGTGAGAAGTTGGTCTTGATTAAGTCATTTAGTCCTGACCACAATGAGATGTGCCACCACAGTCCTCTTACTCTTACTCCTCTTTGTTGCCTAGCTCCTAACATGTCCTCCTCAATGTTATTGAAGCCCCCTTACATTAGAGCAGTGGTTCCCAAGCTTTCTTGGCCTACCGCTCCCTTTCCAGAAAAAATATTACTTAGCCCCTGGAAATTAATTTTTAAAAAATTTTAATAGCAATTAATAGGAAAGATAAATGCACCTGTGGCCATCACCACTCCCACCCAGATCGCTGCAGCAACCACCAGGGGGCGGTGGCGCCCACTTTGGGAATCACTGCATTAGAGGAATCAAGATGCATAAGCAAGTAAGGAGCAGATCAAAGTCTGAAAAAAGGGAGCACTAATTCATTTTGCCAGCATTCATTGAGTTCCTACTGTGTGTACAGTCCCCTACTAGGACTTGGGGAGACATAGTAGGGAAGGAAGCTTAAAGCAAGGAAGTTAGAAGTATGGTCCCAGTCCTCAAGCAGTGCACAGTGTTGTTAAAGGCTTCGTTGGTGCTACAGATATTCCAGCATCTCCCTGTCCCCCATGGCATAACCAAACCCTTGTTTCTCGTTATTATCTTTGTACCTCTGCTATGACATTCTCTTTTTGGCATGAAGATGATCCCGGGTTCTTGAAGGATATCCTAGGAGGACATGAGAGTTCTGGAAGGGCCAACCTTATGAACAGTGACAGACTGTAGGGCTGCTTTCTGAAGACCAGCCTAAGTTTCAATTGGATCATAGAAATAAAGGATTTCTTTTTTATCCACAGCAATTCAAAAAACCATCTCCTAAAATTATAGAGGAACTGTGCTCAAAATTCAGGAAATCACAGAATCCTGAAGTATTGAAATAGTATTCTTGTTATTATTAATTCAGGAGCAGCATTCAAAAAGCATTTAGTAAGAGCAAACAGGCCCTGAGAATATAAATGGGAAAAAATAGCCACCACCTTCAAGAAAATTACATTCTGATTATTCTTGTTATGAATCGATCACACTTTTGGTGACCTTCCAGGGTCTGAGTAAGGCTAGTGATATTTCCTTCTGGTATGAGTTTCTGTATTGAGGCAATTCAGAAGAAGCTTTCCTTGACTCTGTTGTCTAAAATGTGTTTTCCATGGGCAAAAATCCCATTTTGAATACTTGGGGAGCTCCTGACAGCCATGTTCTCTCTACAGCTTTGCAACTGTTCTTATCGTTTCCCAACTTAATTTAGGATTCTTAATTATCTGAATTGCCTTTTTGTTATTACAAGCCTGAATCTTGTAATTCTAGGAGATGTGCACAGCATGTTTGCTTTCAGCCAGTAAAAATGTCAATACATTCCCAAAAGGTACTGGTACATTTCAAACAAATCTTCTCCATGCGGAAGTCCTCCATTCAATCAATATTGTCCATCATTAGCATTTCTTGGAGAAATGAAGAAGCAGAACTCTTTTACTTTGCTTTTACCTGCAGCAACACAGGTTATCTTAGAACATAGCTCCCCATCTTTACCTTTTACCCCAGGATTAGACAGTAGCATTTTATATTTCAGCCTTCTCTTCTCCCCCTCCCCCAAACTGGCAATGCCTATAACAGCCTATGAAGAATGTGATGTCTCTAGAGAGCTGAAGAGTCTCTTGTGGATGTGTAGGGAGGATTAAATGAGGGGACAGTGAGGTGACTCAGCAGCTAGAGCACTAGAGGACTTGGAATCAGTTATACTTGAGTTCAAATCTGACCTCAGCCACTAGCTGTGTGACCTTGGGTGAGTCACTGAACTTCTGTTGTCTTAATCCACTGAATAAGGGAAAGGCAAACCATTCTAAAGGGTGCAGGTAGGTGGCTCAGTGGATGGAGAGCCAGGTCTAGAGACAAGGAGGTCCTGGGTTCAAATCCGATCCCAGACACTTCCTAACTGTAAACTCCAGGCAAGTCACTGAATCCCCATTGCCCAGCCCTTACAGCTCTTCTGCCTTGGAACCAATACACAGTATTGATTCTAAGACAGAAGATAAGAGTTAAGAAAGGACAATTAATGGATTCAAATGACAGTAATGAATGTGAAAAGACCTTCCACCAGAGTTCATAGCTTACTTGACATCAGAAAATTCATACAGGAAAGAATTTTCCAATGTGATAAATGCCAGAGGGCCTTCCGCCAGAGAATGCTGCTTACTTACCATCAGAGAATTCATACTGGAGAAAAATCTAGAAAAATAAACGGATGTAACGAATGTGGTAAGGCTTTCTGTCAAAGCTCTGGGCTCACTCAGCAGCATAGAATTCATACTAGTGAGAAACCCTTTGAATGTCATGAATGTGATAATGGCCTTTCACCTGAGGACTGGAAAATCCACACTAGAGACAAACCTTCTGGATGCAGTAAATGTGGAAGGGCCTTTTGACAGAGCTCACAACTGATTTCTCATTTCAGAGTTCATACTGGAGAGAAACTTTAAAGCTGGACTGAATGTGGAAAGGCCTTTAATTGCAATTTCATCCCCTGTTTCCCATCACAGAATTCATGCTGGAGATAAACCTCGTGAATGTAATAAATGCGGGGAAGGCCTTCCACTGAAGTACAGGACTTGCATGACATAAGTGACTTCATATTGGAAAATAAATATTATGAATGTAATGATTAAAGGAAGGCTTTCCTCCAAGACAAATATCTTAACATCACTTCATTAGTGAAGTGAAAAGTTTTATGGATGTTTTGACCTTTTTAAAAATTATAAATGTAACGCTACATTTGGACATGGTACACTTCCCAACAAACATTGTCCAGAAAGGGTTTTTTTTCGCTTTTGTTAATTAAAAGAACAAATGTTCTATTTTCCTTTGATCGTATGGTAGTGGCATTGACCGTTATAGTTGTTGCTTCATAATGCTGACTTTATTAACATTGTTGTAGTCATTGTGTATGTTGTGTTTTGGCTCTGCTTTCATTACTATGCAGTGCTTCGTGTTTTTCCCCATGGTTCTCTGAATGTTTTTATTCTTCATTCTTTTTAGTAAAGTCATGTTTAATTACATTCATTTACCGCAATTTGTTCAGCTATTTCTTTCATCATTGAGTGCATACTTTGTTCCCAGATTTTTGTCATGCATCTTGCTGTTTTAAATATTCTTTGAGCATATGGGATTTTGTTGTTGTTGTTGTTGTTGTTAATACTCTTTTTGGGAGGATTATCCCAGGAATAGAATCTCAGGGACAGAGGGTATGAGCAGTTTAGTAACTTTTCTTTCATATTTCAATTTTCTGGTTCTGTTTGATTGAATCATTTTATAGCTCAATAAGAAGTGAAATAATCTGCCTGCCTTCCCAAATCCTTTTCCAACTGCTTACCTACTTTTGGGATTGAGGTGATTCATCAGGGTTGTTTTATTTGAATTTTCTGATTATTAATGATTTTAAACTTTTTTCTTCTCTTGAAAACTATTCCTATCCTTTGACCATTTGTCTGTTTCAGAATAGTGCTTAATCTTTGATTTGTATTCTTTTTTTGGATTTGAATGTAATACTTTTATTAGAGGTGTTTAAAGAGAATATTTTTCTCCCTAAATATCTTCTGATTCTAGCTGCATTAATTTTATTTGTGCAATAGTGTTTGGTTTTTTTATTTTTTCTTCTCATTTTACTTGAAAATGTTTATTTTCACATAACCATGTCTAAATATTTCCCATTATCCTTTGTTATGAAAGATAATCTTCTGTTCTCTTCTTAGTTTTTAGTTTTTTCCTTTTTTGGGTGTGTGACTTTATATTTGGTTAGTTGAACCATTTGTAATATACTGTGGTATATGCTGGAAGATGGTTATTTAAACTACTGTTGCCAGACTTTCTAGTTTTTCCAGCAGCTCTTATTGAATAAAGAGTACCTACTTCTGTTAAAAAATCAGTATTGATTCTAAAACAGAAGGTAAGAATTAAAAAAAAAAAAAGAAAACCCCTTGGATAGTAGTAGTATGCTATGGTTCATGAGGCCATGAAGAGTTAGAAACAACTGAACTACAACAAGAGAGATAAAGGAAATAACAGGTCGAGGTAAGGAGTTCCTCAGTCAATCTCCTGAAATTAGAGGATGAGTCATTGTTCAGACATGATTGCTAGGCCATAGAGAACTTTTCATAATTGTCTAACTGAGACTCTGCAGCCTCTGCCCATAGACCCTTCTTGGTGAACCTACGGCACATGTGCTAGAACATGCTGGAGGAGGCTGCTCCCTTCCCCCTCTCCACACACATCTGAGAAATTCCTCATATGACACACCCCTCTGCCCAGCAGCCCAATGGGATCGCTTCCACCCTTCCCTGTCTAGGGTAAAGTAGGAGGCTCACATGCAACTTAGGGTTGCAGTTTGGGCACTCGGTGTCTAAAAGGTTTGCTATCACTGTCATAGACTATAAAAGCAAACTGGACACAGACTCTGGGTTTCTCTTCTCTTCTTTTCCCTTTTCCATTGTTCAGCAAGAAGGGGCAAAAAGAGATTTCTTCAGTAGCTCTGGGATGACTTCCAGCAGAAGCTTATTGTAGTAATGAATGTATGCTTTCAGCAGATTTCCAAGGGGAGTACAAGGACACTGTTGCTGAACTCCAACTTCTTCATGGGGAGGAGGGATTGGATTTTGAATTCCACAGGCAACAAGATTCTAAAATGAGAAAGGAGATTTCCTGGGCAGCTCCAGCTTTATTGAGTTGTATTGTGGGTAACCCTGAATTTCAGTTCTTATAGCTCTAGAGTTGAGAGAGATGCTTGCCTGGTGCAGCCTGTTTCTTGGGGAGAGAAGAGGATAATCCACATGCTTCCTTGGGGAGTGAAGGTGGGATTCTAAAGCTTTCTCAATACCTGGCACATAGTAGGTGCTAAATAAATACTTATTCGGTAACTGATTCCATGGGAAAGAGGCACTCACCAGAATGACAGAAGGTCGTCCCACCAGCAACCCCAAGTTTAGTTCCCTTCAGAGTGATGTTAATAGGCTGGCTATTTGGGGGCATTATGTTTTTATATTTGTTCACAGGCTCCAGGGAGCCCTTAATACTGTATGCAATTTCGGAGGGGAATTAAATAAAAGTGATTCCATACCCAAGGCCCATGTTGCACTTTGAGTGCCTGTTTGGGAGTTGGGGACCTTGTCATCCACCTTTGGGCAACCAAGGCATGATCCATATTTAAGCTTTAAACAGAAGATTTTCCTGTATTACCTCTTGGTAGGGGGAAAAGAGATAAAAAGAAATATGGACTCCTTCGGACCTGAGTTACCAGGATCTGATGGAGTCTGTGTGAACAAACAGCCCTTGGACGGAGTGGGGGAGGGAGATGCCTTGGCCTGCAGGCTATATTGGTATAATAAAAAATGACATCTATCAGTGAGGCAGCTCTGAACTCTTTCTGCTCTCACAGCTTCTTTTCCAAAGCCTTCATTTAACTGCATTTTCTCTCACCTACAGAAACTCGGCTCAGTTCAATAAAGTGCTACTAACTGCATTAACTACCTCCCGTGTTCGAAGGTCTGTGTTGATTCTAGGAAAGGAAAATATGAGGAAGACTCAGTTCCTTATCTGAAAGAAACTGCAGCCCAGGATGGGGCTCAGCAGCTGCACAGACAGAAATACCGACAGACAATGAAATAATGCATGAGAAAGGAACATGACCAAAGTCTCCAGTATAGTTGCTTCAGGGACCTGTGGTTGGCCATGTGTTATTCGACATTTTTTTCAGTGACTTGGATAAAGGCATAAATGGCACGTCCATCACATTCTCAGGGGCCAAAGCTGGGAGAATTAGTTAACGCACTGAATAACAGAGTCAATATACAAAAAAGATCTTGACAAGCCAGAGCATTGGGCTTTGTGCGAGATGATGGAATTAAGTAGGGATAAATGTCACTTTTACGATTGGCTTTTTGGAAAGTCAGCTTCATAAGCACAAGGCACGGGAATGCCGTTAAATGATCATTTTTATCATAACGATCTGGGGATTGTAAATGACTGCAAACTCATCCTGTGGCAGTAGTCAGAAGTAGGAGGAACCAAAAAATGAATGTAATCCTAGGCTACATTCTGAAAGGTGTAGCGTCTGGGAATAAGGCGGTTTTGTTCCCTCTGTCCTTGTTATACCATTTTTGTTACATTGGTTTCGGTTCTTAGTCCACAGTATGAGAAGGACATTGATGAGTTGTCGCATACCTAGAGGAACGCAACGGGGATCATGAGGGGTCTGCAATCCACATCAGAGGAGAAATGTTTGTTGGAACTGGGGAGATTTAACCTGTAGAAGAAAAGACTCAAGGAAGTTCTGATAGTTATCTGTGAACATTTGAAGGGGTATTATGTGGGTCGTGTACTTAATTCCATAGATAGGCCTATTCATTTTTTAACCCGGATCAAATAGTTTAATTAGGTATTGCTTCGTAGTATAGTTTGTGATTTGGGCTGGCCAGGCTGCCTTCTTTTTCCCCACTTTTGGTCCTTATTTCCTGGGAGATTTTTGACTTTTTGTTCCTCTAGATAAATTGCATTCTTATTTTTTTCTAACACTATAAATGAGTCCTTTGGTAGTTAATTGGTATGCCACTGAGTAAGTAAATTGATTCATGCAATATTACAATTTTTATTATTTGAGCCAAAATAGTATTTCTCCCATTATTTAGATGTGTCAACTTTTCTATAGAGTGTTATATAGTTGCTTTCATATATTTTTTACACGTCGTGGTACATAGACTCTCAAGTATTTTATAGATTTTGGGCATTGTGTTGTCATTTTGAATGAAATTTCTTTATTTCTTCCAGCTGGGTTTGTTGATCAAATACATAAATACTACCCTTCTCTATATCTTTTACAGTATTGCCATTACATAAATTGTTGTCCTATTTTCTCCTCACTTTATACCACATCAGTTGATGATTTCCCATGTTCCTAAGAAGTATACCTTTTTTTAAAAAAAAACATTTATTTAAACCCTTACCTTCTGTCTTGGAATCCATATTGTGTATTGGTTCCAAGGCAGAAAAGCCGCAAAGGCTAGGCAATGGGGGTTCAGTGACTTGCTCAGGGTCACACAGCTGGGAAGTGTTGGAGGCCAGATTGGAACCCAGGACCTCCCGTCTCTAGACTTGGCTCTTCATCCACTGAGCCACCTAGCTGACCCCTTAAACATTTATTTTTTAAATTTGGGGATTCTATATTTTCCTCCTTCCCGATTCCACCGAGTTATTGTTTTCTATATCTTATGATTCCTTCGCGTCATCCCCTGTTCTCTCTTCCTTTATACCAGACTCTGATGTGGAGGCGACTATTCTTCTTACTAAAATCATTTGCCTATTTCCACCGTGGCTACCATCATCCTTTTGGTCACCCAGGTTCACAATTTTGGGGCATTCTTTTTAAAAATTGATTTAATTAATTTAGAATATTTTTCCATGATTCTATGATTCATGTTCTTTCCCTCCCCTCTCCCCACCCCCTCCCATAGCCAAAGAGCACTTCCACTGAGTTTTACATGTGTCATTGATCAAGACCTATTTCCATATTATTAATATTTGCATTAGAATGATTGTTTAGAGTCTACATCCCCAATCATATCTAGGGGCATTCTTGAGTCCTAACTCTTCATCCCCAGTCATCCAATCCATTGCCAGATCTCATGATCATATCTTCCTTTGAGTTGGCCATCCCATTTTCCAAGAATGAATTCCCATTTTCCTTCAAGGTTTCACTATAGCACCACTTTCTACACATGGAATCTTTTTTGAATTGCCACAGCTATTAAGATTTTCCCACCCAAACCATCTTGTTTCTATTTTTTGAATATTTATATATGTTTGGGTTGTTTCCCCTCACTAGTCTGTAAACTTCTCATGGGCACACGACTATTTCACTTAGGTTTCTGTATCACTAGCACCTTATATTTTGATTTTGTTAAGTTGTACTCAAATTATAATAAGATTCAATGTCCTCTATGACAACTGGGCAAGTCATTTAACCACCCTGTGCCTTAATTTGCTCATCTTTAAAATGGAATTGATAATAGCACCCACCTCACAGGGTTGTGGTGAAAAGAAAATTAGTTAGTTAACACATGTAAAACACTTTATAAACTTTAAAGCTGGAGACAGCTTGGTGGCTCAGTGGATTGAGAGCCAGCCCAGAGATGCGAGGTCCTGGGTTCAAATCTAGCCTCAGATACTTCCTGCCTGTGTGATCCCGGGCAAGTCACTTAACCTCTGTTGCCTAGCACTTACCCCTCTTCTACCTTGGAACCAATACACAGTATTGATTCTAAGATGGAAAGTGAGGGTTTAAAAAAAATAAACTTTAAAGCCTATCTGAATGCTAACCATTGTCATAATGAAATTCTCACCTACCTTTTTTTTAAACCCTCACCTTCTGTCTTGGAGTCAATATTATGTATTGGCTCCTAGGCAGAAGAGTGGTAAGGGCTAGGCAATGGGGGTTAAGTGACTTGCCCAGGGTCACACAGCTGGGAAGTGTCTGAGGCCACACCTACCTTTTGAATGGAACAAAATTCTCCTCCTTGTAGTTGTTATTTTTGTTGTTGTTGAGCACAAAAAACTTTCCCCGAAAATATTCAACTTAGTTTGGAGACTCGGTAGTATTTATTTGTCTTTCTAAAAGTCATGTCTTCATCGATCATAGTAAGAGAGCATAGTTTCTTTTCATTAATTACTGAAAACCTACCTTCCAATTCAATGATTTCCAGCTCAGTGTGACTTTGCTGTGCTAATTCACCAGAATCACACCGAAAGAGATTTCTTTTCTTCGATAGACAGGCAGTCTCTAACAAGGGAAGGGTTCCTTGCAGTGGTTTGGCATTTGGATTTTTCGAAAAGAAATTTGGAAGTTATTTATGTTATGCATGTATGCGCTGGAAGGACGTTTTCCAGTTGGCAGGGGTCGGAAAATGATTTACAAACCACTGTGCATTTTTCCTTGTTGATTTGGTGCTCAGGACATGTAGCAAATCACATAGGCAAGTTGTAAATGGGTTTTGAAATAGGCAATTGCTTCTCTCTGGACCTCCCAGTTCAGCCCAAAGAAAATTCAGACGGTGTTCGGCTGTCACTCTATTTCTGCCGGGTACCTTTTAAAATTCAAAGTGCGTCCTGGAAGCAGTGATGGCAACTGCTGGTAGTTTAAAAACACTAGATTGTATCTCTGGATCCTAGGCCTACCACTACTAGAGGAGGGCATTTCATTAACTCCCTAGAGAGTTGGGCTACTTAGATCATAAAGTCCCTTAACGAGATCTCTTTATTAAGAAAAACACTCCTGTGATTTCTTATTTCAGTGGATGGGGTTTCAGTAACCAGCCTTCCAGAAGAATGGGAAATGATATGACCTCCATCACAACTACAAAATCTAGGGAAATGTCTCTATTCCTTAAGGATACTCGGTAATGAAAAAGAGAGAGAAAAAAGAAATAATTGCTGTTCCTAGGCCCTACTAGATGTTAATGTTCTTTCATTTATCCCCAGCTTCTTTTGGGGAGGACAGAAATAATGTCCAGGAATATTTTTGTTAAATATTTCTATATGAGAAATTTCTTTTAGAAGACAATTTGGGTTCTCATACCTAGTTGTGTGACCTTGGCGCAATTATTTAATCTATCCAGACCTAATTTTCATTCTCTGGAGAGGGAGAGGATTGGGTTATATGATCTCAAAGATCTCTTCCACTTTGGTCTGCCTCATCCAATTAGGCAGTGGTCTCTGACATAGACCAGGGATGTGACTCTGGGGGAGTCTTTGTGCCTCAGTTTCCTTCTCTAGAAAATGGGGATAATAATGTCTTTAGTACAGGACTTTTGTGAGGTTCAAATGGGACATAATATGTGGAAAGTGCTTTATTAGTCATCAACTGCCATATAAATGTTAGCCATTAGTATTACTCTTTTGTCCGTTTCAGAAAGCACAGCCATCGATTCCTCTGCGATGCACAAGAGATAGTCAGAGGCAGAGCCAAATTGACCCTCTGGTCAAAGGTCTCTCCCAAGGACCCTTCCAAACTCAAGACCTCTGATCGCCTCTCGGTGAGTCACCATTAGTACCTGTTCCCCGAACGATGATTGCCTGGAGGAGGTGGCGGGTGGGCAGTGATTTGAGAGGACAAGAAAAAGGACAGACAGATGACAGTAACCAGAAGCTGTGAGTGTGGAATGGTTCGGGGTGAAGCATTGACTATGCTGTAAATTCCTTGATGGCAAAGGCCTAAGTATCTTCATCTCCACCTCCCCCAATTCTGTTCCCAAGGCCTTACTTAAAGTAGATTCTCCAGAGCTTAGGAACTCAATTCAGCAACAGACTTTTTTGTTTTTTTTAAATTTAAACATTTATTAATAATCATTTTTAACATGGTAACATGATTCATGCTCCTACTTTCCCCTTCACCCCCCGCACTCCCCCCACCCATGGCCGATGCACATTTCCACTGGTTTTAACATGTGTCCTTGTTCAAGTCCTATTTCCAAATTGTTGGTGGTTGCATTGGTGTGGTAGTTTCGAGTCCACATCCCCAATTACGTCCACCCCGACCCATGCGTTCAAGCAGTTGCTTTTCTTATATGTTTCCTCTCCTGCAGTCCTTCCTCTGAATGTAGGTAGCATCTTTTCCATAAATCCCTCAGAATTGTCCTGGGTCATTGCATTGCTGCTGGTACAGAAACCAGCAACAGACTTTTAACTTTTACTTGCTATGTGTAAGATACTGTGCTAGAAACTGGGAATAAAAAGAAAAAAATCTTAACTATCTCTGCTCTAAAGGAGCTGAGATGATATTGGAGGAGTCAACACACATGAGTAAGTAAATATAGAGGGCATACAAAGACCCCGAAGAGGAAAAGGACCTGTGTGTACACAAAGGTTTATAGCAATTCTTTTTGTGGCGGCAAATAATTGGAGACTAAGACAATGGGGGAATAGCTGAACAAATTAAGATAACAAACAAACATATTAATAAGATAGGATACTATTATGTGTGAGGAACAGCCAGGAAGCTGGTTTGACTAGAACAGAGAGTACATGGAGGGAACTACAAATAAGTTGGGAGCAGTAGAGAGGAGTCAAAATGTAAAGAAATCTAAATGCCAGAGTGAAGATTTTGTGTTTTGTTCTGGAGGCAATAGTGAGCTATCAAAAGTTGTTGAGTAAGGGTACAACAATTTCAGAATATTATTCTTTAGTCATTTAAATTTGACAACTGTGTGAGGAATGGAATGGAGAAAAGAGAGAATGGAAGGTGGGAGACTAATTGGAGACTATTACTATGGTCCAAGTGAGAGAAATTGAAGGTCTGAAGCAGAACATAGACGTTAGAGCAGGGGTTCCCAAACTTTTTTGGCCTACTGCCCCCTTTCCAGAAAAAATATTACTTAGCGCCCCCTGGAAATTATGAAACTATTGAACTCAGAATAGAATGTAATACAAAAAAAGTGTGGCCATCACCACCATCCTGGATCACTGCAGCACCCACCAGGGGGTGGTGGCACCCACTTTGGGAATCACTGCCTTAAAGAGTGGAGGGAGAGGTGTTGGATTCATTAAACATTGGAGAAGTAGAAAAAAACAAGACTTGGGAACTTATTAAATATGGCAGATGAGGGAAAGGAACATCTCCATGGCTAGTGACCTGGATGACTGAAAAGATTGTGGTGCCCTCAGCAGAAACAAGGAAATTTGTCAGGGAGGGCCAGCTATGGTTGGGGGAAGGTAGTAAGTTCTGTTTTGGTCATCTGGGTTTGAAATGGCCATGGGATATTCAATTGGAGATGCCCAGCTGGCAGCAGGAAACAGTTCAGGAGAAGTTATTGCTGAAATCTTAGTCCTCTTTCCAATAACCCTATTCATGCGTACATGAGGCCATTTCACCAAAGACAGCCATAGTCCATCTGTCAGAAAAAAAGTGATTAGAGACCCAACTCTTCACTATTCTGGTTAAAGAAGTTAGTATTATGAAGGAGGTTTTGATGAGTGGTTCCATTTGGAATTGGTTCTAGTTCTTTGATTTTCACCTCTTCCTTCCCCTCACCCCCAACCATGGGTATGCCTCTTAAAAATCAGTGAGCTTATTGTTCCAGTTATTTAATGAGATTTTGTCAAGCCTTGGAGACAATGGCTGATTGTATCTTCATTAGTCTGACTTGGCAAGAAGATTGTCTGCTTTGCGCCTTCTTTTTCTCCTGTTGCCAGTCAGCTTTTTTGATCTTCTGAATGTTTTGACTGAGCGCCTATCCTCAGGGACTCACTTTAGCTTTCTATGCTGCCACAGATGGATGAGCAGCTGCTCCTTGGAGAAGTAAGACTCATTTCATCATAGCCTATGCGCCAGTACACAATCTGTAGGGCAATGCTAATTTCCTTGTGTGTTATTTAGCGTGGCATCAGCGGTGTCAACATCATCATTGTTATCGCTTATATTTAGGTAATGCTTTATAGACCTCCCAATTATATGAAGTAGTGGGTCAAGTGATAGATACGAAGTTGAGAAGACCTAGGTTCAAATTCCATCCCTGACACTAGCTATATGACTCTGGGCAAGTCACTTAACCTCTCTGTGCCTCTGTTAACTTATCTATAAAGTAAGACGATTAAACTTGATGGCTTCTAAGGACCCTTCTGTTTCTTAATCTTGCATGCCTTTGAGATGAGCAGTATAAATGTTATTTTTCCCACTTTATAGATGGAAAAACTGAGGCTTAGAGAATTTAGGACATGTGTGGTCTATACTTGCTACCATTCTATTTGGAGGCTTTAGTGAACCTGTTTCTGGAGATGTGTGATATCCAATTTCCCTAGGGAACAGGTAGGCAGGTAGAGTAAAGTATGCCCCTAGTTCCTAGGAATTTTTTTTTTACTCTGGTCTTTGATATACTTTCATAGTCCTTGAAGAGATTGTATTCAAACTTAAAGTAATTGCTCATTTGTACATTGTCTCCTCCATTAAATTGTAAGCTCCTTGAGGGCAAGGATTGGCTTTTGTTCTTTTTGTATCTTTAGACCTTAGTATATTGCCTGTTAAATAGTAGGTGATTAAAAAATGTTACTGATTGATAGAACATTCCCAACCTTCCCTCACAGAGGAGTTAGTTCCCAGATCTGGGAATCCTTTTGTCTCTTTCAGAAATCCCTCCTAAGTACACATCTTTATATCATATAGTTCAATGATGGTGAACCTCTTAGAGTGAGCAGAGGGGCAGGTCATGTGAGAAATGCCCTTGGGTGTGTGTGGAGGGGAGGGAGCAGTCCCCTCTGGCAGGTGTGCCATAGGTTCGCTAGCATGGGTATAGCTAATAGATGAGTTACTCCCTTGGCAGGATACAATGTCCCAGTTCCTGGCTCAATTTACTGAAGGGACTCCTTCCTGACCTTGGCTACTGCTACTACCAGCTCTGGTTGTTTAGTGGACCAAGGATTCATTCTACCTCTGATAATCATTCACTGAACATTAGGAAAAAAAGTAGACTTGGAGAGACAAAGGGCATAATGGCCATATATGGCAACTGGGTGGAGCAATAAAGCAGCTTGTGTGGTACTACCTCTCCAGAAGGCCTCACCCAGAGCCCATAGAATTCCTTCTTTCTTCCATCAGTGAAAAGAGAGAGTATTCATTTGTTTGAGACTTTCATAGGCTCTGAAGTCAATTAAATGCTTTTTGGTCACCACAAAGTAAGCCAACAGTAAATAGTCAGAGATATATCCTGAAGCCCTCATATATAAGGCATTTTTGGAAACAGATTCTCCAAACATCTGCATCGATTGGTGACAAAGAATATTGTACATTCCTTGAGGCTTTGGCACTCATTGGCTAGTCCTCATTACACTTCATTACACATACACATTTGTACACATGTGTATATACATATACACACATATGCACACATATACACGTGTGTATATATATGTGTTGTGAGCATGTCCCCAAAGTCAGTGCAGATTTAAGTATTAATAATTTCTTAAATATAAATACTATACACTCAAATGATATTAAAGCATCATTTGAAGATTTAATTATTTGAATTTCTTTTACACTTAGTTGGTTTTGTGAATTTAGGGTAACAAATTTAAAATTTTAACAGGATGGGACACCCCCTCATTATGCAATAGGTGGGCAACGGGGTCTGGATCCTTTCTTAGATTGGTGGATGAATACAGGAGGCCCTCTTTGGCCACTTGGGATACCTGATCCTTCTCGCCCTAGAATTTTTCTTGTGGAATCACATCCAAAGTGTTGCATTTACATCAAAATCCCATCGTTTGGATGACCCTAAAGCTAGGATTATACATACAGTCCTTTCACTTGGCAACAGCTGATGGAAGTTTGTTCAAAATCCAAAAATTGACCAGCAAGATGTATAGCACAAATCAGTGTCTGTGCTGAATCTTCATGAGAATCATATGAGTTTTTTAGAAACTGAAATTGTTAATCGTTCAAATGTTGTTTTGGGGCAGTTTATAGCATTTATACTTCGGAAGTTCTGAAAGCTTAAAAGACTCTCGAGCCCAAATAGACTGCTTTGATTTTCAGTTTTCGCACTTCTCCAAGAGCAAGGATGCTTTGAAGATGGAATCAGGCCTTGGTGAGCTCTTGAAATAGAAAAGGAAAATCAAGAGAGGTAAAGAGAGAAGGAGAGGGAGAGCCAGCACTACTGAAGTGGATGGAAAGCCAATGAGAACTAGTCATGCAAAAAAAGTGTTGAGGTTGACGTCCCATCCCCCTCGCTCAGGCCCATTGGAAGAAAATGAAAGCCAAAGGCCCAAGGAGCAAGATATAAGAATTTTTTTTTGTGACTTCTCAGAAGTATGGCTGGAGTGCTGCTAAAACCAGTTGTGTGATAGGAAATAACACAATTATAACAAATAATAACAATATAGGAGCTATAAGACTTGTCAGTCATGACATCACCACTGGCTTTTGAAAATTGCTTTCAGCCGCTTTTCATCCTCTCTGCTCCTATTCTTGCCACCGAGGGGAGGGAGCCTCCTCCTTTCTGTCTGTCTCTTTCCATTTATCACTCTCTGTCTCAGTTTCTATCCTGCCACCCTCATCCCCAAACTCGGAAATATTTCCTTGTCTCTAAAAATGAGCAAAACTCAAAACCCCGGCTGTCCAGGCTGTTTCTTATTATAAATTGCAAAGCTGGGACTGGGATGTAGATCTTCTGACTTGAGTTCAAGTCCAGTCATCAATGTGTTCCAAGAAATCCTATTCTGGGGGTTCATCATCAATTGAATCTGATCCCGGACATCTCAATATCTGTACCAGTGGAGTGAATATTATGCCAGGTTTTATCAACCTAGAAAAGTTTTATGTCATAGTGCTAACAGGCTGAGTCTGCTATTTGTGGGATTAGCCTAGCTCAGTATGGAGGAGCTTAATAGTAGATTAAGGATTAAGGGGTTCATTCTTTGGTCTTTGTAATATGTGAAACGAAAAAAAAAATGAAAAATGCCTCTTGGTCTTGTGTCATCGCCTTTTGTTTCTGAAGTGATGGTGGTAGAAAAGGAGGTTGAAGGGGCTGAGAGTCACACACATTTTAGAACATCTAATGACATTCATTTATCTGCATGTAATCTCTGTGTTACATCATTGTCCAATGACCACAGAATTGTCTTTCCATTGGAAAAAGTGAACTGTGTAAATGTTGATATTTTTACAATAAACAAAACCAGAAGACAATGACAATTGGCTGCAAAACACACAGATGGCACTCACTTCTCCTTAGAAAAACAGACAAAAGGATTGGTGGAGCCGGTTCCATGTTGCACGTACAAGCAATAGAAAGGATAATTTCATGGAATATTTGGCCATGATCATAAACAGAGACAAAAAAGCCTGTGGCGAAGGAAATAGCAGCTTATTCAGTGACATGTCTGCAAAAGCACAAAAGGGGTAAAGAAGTTCTGTGAAAAAATGTAGGGAGCTCCTCCAAAGTCAATACTGACTTAAGTATACAACTTTTTCAACTTTGGTATTTAACTGCAGTTAAAGATGATGGTGAAAGGTATGAGGAATTAGAGACCAAAAGCTTATAGACTTCTTTGAAGTTGTATTCAAACACACGCAGATTCACTGAACATATCATGAATATTTTTTCCCGGAAGTGAAGCTTTGAAAAGGATGTCAGGTGAATACTTGTGGGAATCAGGAAAGACCTCTTACAGGAAGTGGCACATGAGTCGAGCCCTGAAGGGAGCTAGGGTTCCAAAAGGCAAAGGTGACTAGGGATTGCATTCTCATTAGGGACTTCCTTTGCAAAACACAGAGGCAAAAGATATGGCCGGGAAGAAATGGGCAGGCCAATTTAGCTGAAATATAGTACTTGGGATTGTTATCATTCATTCGTTTCAGTTGTGTCCAACTCTTCATGACTGCTTTTAGGTCTTTTTGGCAAAGATCCTGGAGTGGTTGGCCATTTCCTTCTCCAGCTCATTTTACAGATGAGGAAATGGGAGGCAAAAAGGGTCAAGTGACTTGTCTAGGGTCACACAGTTAGGAAGTCTCTAAGACTGGATTTGAACTCAGGTCTTCCAAACTCCAGGCCCAGTGCTCTATCCACAGTGCTACCTAGCTGTCCCATATTAATACTATACAATCAGAGATTTAGAACTGGAAGATAATGTGTCATCTTGGAAACCTAGATTGGAGCTACAATTGTGAAGGGCTTTAAGTGTCATTTAAGAGAAACCATTAAATTGAAGTATGAAGGATTTAGATTAGGATCATTTCTATATGGTTCAAACTGAGACTAGAGGAACAACCAAATGACTTTCTAATTCGTAAGATTCCTCTTTGCCCTAAATTTCTTTTTTTTAAACCCTCACCTTCCGTCTTAGAGTTAAAACTGTGTATTGGTTCCAAGGCAGAAGAGCGGTAAGGGCTAGGCAATGGGGGCTAAGTGACTTGCTCAGGGTCACACTGCTAGGAAGTGTCTGAGGTCAGATTTGAACCCAGGACCTCCCATCTATAGACATGGCTCTCAATCCAGAGTCACCCAGCTGCCCCCTTGTCCTGAATTTCTGTTGAACTAGCATTTATTAAACACTGACTGTTTGTCAGCTCTATCTATGCTAGACACTGCTAAGAATACAAAGGTCATCAAGGATGGGCCTCATCTCTCAAGAAGTTTGCAGTCCAATTGTAGGGATGAGAGGAGCACACAGATAACTTCATTGCAAGGCGTACTGTGATAAGTACTATGGGTTAATGATAAGTACAGCACTCAGTGAAAATTCAGAGGAAAGATCTTGGCGTGGTCTTAAGTGTACTGCTGTAATAAATAACAATTGACCTTGGAGACGCTATACTAAATTTATGAGTATTTATTAGTAAAGAGAAAAAGCGAGAAAGAAGCTATTATCAGCCTAACTACCCAAAGTCTCCCGTCTCATTGCAAGTCTTAGTTCTAGGATTCCCAGCCCAGTGTGGCCCCCCACTGGCCCAGTGCTGGGTTGGCCCCCTGCTATGCAGCTTGTCAGAGGTGGCTTACATAGGTAAGTGCCAGGATTGATCACCAGCAAGAGACCTTCTTCCACAAGCTAAAAAATAGCAGACAGAGCAGGAGACCTCCACTTCACTTGCTGGCTTTTTGAGCTTCATCTAAACCTTTCCCTTATGATTTTCTAGTTGACCAGAGTTTCACTTCAGTCCCTATCTGCCACATCCTTTGACTACCACTGGTCAGGAATCTCATCTGCCGTGCTGGCAAATTAAGGCACATGACTCTGTGATGCCCCATTAGTTGAGTCTTCTGGGATTGGGGGTCCCCTAAATATTTAATTCACATACCACCAACCTGGGAGATGAGAGTTTTAAGCCTGACTGTCGCAAACTAGCTGTGCGACCTTGGACAAACTGCTTATTCTCTTTGGGTTTAAATATTCTATATATTGGACTAGGCGATCTCTAAGAAATCTTCCTTCCTTTACTCTGATGAGGGAATAAAGGAAGACTTCTTGGAAAAGGTGGCGTTTGAGCTGGGTCTTGAGTAACAAATAGAATTTTGACAGGCAAAAATGAGTTGGGAAGGATGCGCTGGGCATAAAGAAGCACAAGGGCATATTTGGAAGAATGGTGAGTAGTCTCATTTTGCTTGAGCTTAGTAGACATGACAAAGGGGACTAATAGGACATAAGAGTGGGACCACAGGGTGGAGAGTCTTGAAGTCAACCTTAGGAATTTGACTTTATTCAATAGGTAATGGGGAATCATTGGAGGCTTTTGAGCAGAAGAGTGAAGTGATCATTTTCTAATTATGGCAACACTGTCAGGTGGTACCTACAATATCTCTCTAAATTATTTCTATTCATTTAAAAAGAGTAATATCACATGATATTCATGTAGCACAATTTGTTTAGCTGTTCCCCAATTGACGGGAATCTACTTTATTTCAAGTTCTTTGTGATCTCTTTCTCTCATGCACACAAAATGATGCTACAGATATTTTGGTGTATATGCGGATTTTGTTTTTTATCAATGGCCTCCGTGCTGTATAAGCTTAGTAATGGAATCTTTGGGTCAAAGGGTATGCACATCTTCATCGCTTTATTTGCATAATTCCAAATTGCTTTCCAAAATGGTTGTAGTCATTCATAGTTCCATCAACAATGCACTAGTATGCGTATCTTCCCACAAGGCATGATGTGAAATCTCAGAGTTGACTTGTATTTCTCTTGTAATCAATTATTCGGAATAGTGGTGTAAAACTCAATTAGAGACAAATCCTTGTGGGCAACATAAACTCAGAAAAATCACCAGTAAATATTATTTATGTTAAATTGTGTCTTTATTTGGCTAAATGTTTCCCACTTCCATTTTGACATACATTACATTTTACTATGGTTTGGTAAGTAGTCAGGAGTGTTTTGGGGAGCTCCCAGCCTAAGGGACTGAAGTTTGAGCCCTCTGATTTGGAGATTCATATGGTTATTGATAGTTTACCATTCTTCTTTTGAGAACTCATATTCCTTTGTTAGTTATCCAATGGGGAATGAATTGCTTTTGGTCTTATGAAGTCTGTTAATTGTTTCTGTGCCTTGGATACAGAAATTTGATACAAAGATTTTCTTTCCAGTTGATTACTTCCCTTCTTATCCTAGGTACATTAGTATTCTTTAAGTGTCATATAAACAAAGTTATCTGTTTTATCTTTAGAAATGGCCTCTATCACGTGTCTGGTTAAGAGCACATCTCCTACTCATAACTGTGAGAGATAGATGATTTGTTTCTCTTCTAATTTTTTTTTTGTAATATGGCCTTTGATATTAAGGTCCTTTAACTATAATGTATCTTGGAATATGGCATAAAGTCATACTTAAAAAAACCCCTTACCTTCCACCTTAGAATCAATCTTGTGTATCAGTTCCTAGGCAAAAGAGTGGTAAGAGCTAGGTTATGGGACTTATGTGACTTGCCCAGGGTCACAAAGCTAGGAAGTGTCAGAGGCCAGATTTGAACCTAGGACCTCCTGTCTAGAGGTCTGGCACCCAGCTGCCCCTGAAGTCATACTTTTAAAACAAAGGAAATGTTTGATAATTTCTGCCTTGATTGAGGGTAGATTCGCAGTTCTCATTTCTTCCTGTTCCAAACCAATGGCACATACTGTCACTGCAGGTTTGTGGCAAGCTGGGGCAGGTGCTATGCTTGCTAGTTCTAGTGGAGAATTTAGTTACCATCAGGCCATTTCTATATGGACAAATTCTCAGTCACTGGGAAATAAATGCCTGGGCCATGACCTGTAGCTAGTTTATTGGGAGGGCTCCAAGTGCTACGCAGTACACCATCTCAAATTGCCCTTCAGCCTGAACACAGAAGAGACTTGCATGATGTTCTTTGAATGACTCTTTTTTCCAGTGTCTTTCTCAGTCCTCAGTGGTTCACTGGAAGCAAGCCATGAGAGGAGACAAATAAACAAGAAAAGAGGAGCCTTTGAGAATTTCTTAAATATTATGATTTTTTTTGTCAAAGGAACCATTTTCCAAGTTAATGGACCCCACAGCCATGGTGAACCAAGGACAAGCTTTTACATGTTCATTTTGTGGGGTTGTCAAGAAGGGGAGAGGTCTGGTTTGCCTTCCCTCATTAAGATAAATGGCAGTGGAGGGGCTGTGGGAGCAGAACATATAGTATTCAACTATATATAGTAGCCACTATATTAATTCTTAGGCTCATAGCTTGCATTATCCAAGTCATAGGATCATAGAAGGAACCTTAGAGGATATCTAGTCAACCTCTTTCATTGTACAGATGGAAGAAACTGAGATCTAGAGATATGGCTTACTTAAAAGTTATTCAAATAGTAAGTGTTAGCATTAGAATTTCAACCTAGGTCTTCTGATTCCATATTCTGCATTTCTTCGATTGATCAGTTTTATTCTTTATATCTTTTTCAAGAGGGAGGGTTCAATTCTGAGACAGTGAGATGAGGTAGGAGATCTATATTTGGGAATAACTCATATAGAATACAGATATAAAACACATTTTAAAAAATTTTTAAATGGTTTGGGATGTGATTTTTGTCATTGATATGGGAAGGAATGACTTCTGTGGCTTGTTCGTAGCTCTCTCATCTCTTCATTTTTCATTGTATTTTTATTTATTTTGTTAAATTCTTTCCAATTTTATTCTTTGAATGAATGAAGAATCATTTCCTAAGCTCTTCCTAAGTCCCAGGCACTCTGGTAAGCATTAGGGATACAAATATAAGTGAGCAAGATAGTTTGTGCCTTCAAAATGCTTACTTTTAAAAACTATTTTATTTTATCCTTAATTATATGTAAAGACAATTTTTACCTTTGTTTTTTTCAATTTTGAGCCAAATGTTCCCCCTCTCCACCCCAATAGAAAGCTATCTGATATAGATTTTATATGTGCAGTAATGGATTAGTCATGTTGTAGAAGAGAACTTGAACAAAAGAAAATGAAGGGAAAAAAGTGAAATCCGGTAAGTCTCAGTCTGCATTCAGACTGAGAAGGATGGCATTTTTTCATCATGAGTCCTTAGAGATTGCCTTGGATCACTGTATTGCTAAGAATAGCTAAGTCGTTCATGGTTGTTCATCATATAATATTGCCATCACTGTGTACAATGTTCTCCTCATTCTGTAGCCTTGGGTCATAGCCTCTGTTTGAAATTGGAGGGCCATAGTTCAGCCTCTACAAAATTTGCTCAAGTCCCCACTGGGAGCTTCTGAAACTTCACTCCTAACCAGCTCATAGCACCATTCCATCATAGGATTTAGAAGAGGCCATTAGAGATCCAGTCTGACTCTGTCATTTTACAAAGGAGAAAACTTAGGCTCGGAGAGGAAAAGTGACTTGTCCAAGTATGTGGATTGTATGAAAGAACTGAGATTTAACCTCAGGCCTTAGACTCTAAATGTATTACTTTTTCTATTAGGGAATTATAATTCTCTATTCCAGCAGAAAGATGCCACTCCTCCTTCTAGAAGCATGTAATTAAGGAAGGCTTATATGCTCCTTTTTCTCAAGGGTGACTCCTTCTTCATTGGTGGTAATAGTAGGGAGAGAGATTCACACATACTAAAGTCTCCCTTAAGTCCAATAGCTCATTTGGGTTTGCTTTAAGCTTCTTCTGGTATACGATCTCCTGGTAGAAAATCTCCTCTGAACAGCTTGCCAAAGGCTGTCTTTCCTCCTTGAATAACTAAATATTTCAGGTGGCTGGCCCTTCCAATAGGGTCTCTCACCTCCTCTAGCAGCTTCTGAATCAGCATTTGCCTTCAAGTCCATTAGCTGGTGGCCAGAGCTCAAATCAAACACATAATGAGCCTAGCTGGTGTGTACTATAGGAGAATCCAATATACACACATCCCAATTTATAAGACAAATTAATTAAGGACCTATTATTTACCTTGAGAAAGGATTCTCATCTTAGAAATGGTCATCCTTCTAGACATGTGAATGTCTGTGGAGAAATTGGTTAGGGGTGCAGAGAGGGAAAGAAACTTCAGGCTAAAACCTGAAGGAGTCACTGTCAATGGAAAGATCAATCTGAAATGAAGATAGAGCTTCTCTGGATGTATAATGTTAGTCAATAGGAAAATGGGATTTGAACTGCAAAATTCAATTTACATGTGACTTTTCAGGAATATATTGATTGGGTAGCCAGAGGAATATCTGGAGTTTCGTTTTCCGTTTGCACTGTAATCCCATCATCCTTTGGGACATTTAGTTAACTCCATACCTCCTGAGTTCTAGAATGCTTGAGCTAGAGGGAACGTTAAGGTCATCCAGTCCAACCAAAGTCCTTATTTTGCAGAAGAGAAAACTAAGACTCATAGAGAGAAAGGGACTTATTGAAGGGATAGCTGGGAGTTCCTGGTGTATGTGGGGATGAGAACCCCAGTCTCTAAACTTATAAAGCAGTGTTCTTTTCATTATATTGTCCAATGTCATCACATGAGTGAACACAGGGGAAAAAAATCACTGAATCTTAGGGTGAGAAGAGACCTCAGATTTCATCCCATTCAATTTATATCTCAACAGAAATCCTCTCTCTCTCTCTGCCTCTTTCTCCGTTCGTTCTCATTCTCTCTCTCTCTCTCTCTCTCTCTCTCTCTCTCTCTCTCTCTCTCTGTCTCTCTCTCTCTCTCTCTCTCTCT
>NC_058136.1:29864272-29883969 GCF_016433145.1 Gracilinanus agilis | reverse complement strand
GGGGTAGAACTAAGAGAGGTTACCAAAATGTTGGGGAATACACAACTGATAATTATAACTGAATGTGAATGAGATGAACTTGCCCATAAAACAGAAGCAAATAGCAGAGTGGATTAGAAACCAAAATCCTACCATATGTGGTCTACAAGAAACACATACGAGGCGGGTGGACATACACAGGTTTACTTGAGCAAAATCTTATGGGATTCAAATGAGAAAAAGAAGTCAGGAGTGGCAATCATGATCTCTGACAGAGCCAAAGTAAAAATAGATTTGGTTAAAAGAGATAGGGAAGGTAATTACATCCTGATAAAAGGCAGTATAGACAATGAGGAAATAACAGTGCTCAACGTTTATGCACCAAATGGTATAGCAACCAAATCCCTAAAGGAGAAACTGGCAGAGCTCAAGAAGGAAATAGATAGTAAAACCATACTAGTGGGAGATCTAAATATTCCTCTTTCAGATTTAGATAAATCAAAGCAAAAATTAAATAAGAAAGAGATAAGAGAGGTAAATGAAATCCTAGAAAAATTATTTAATAGATATGTGGAGAAAAATAAATAGGGACAAAAAGGAATACACCTTCTTTTCAGCTGCACATGGTACATTCACAAAGACTGACCATATAATAGGGCATAGAAACATTGCAAAGAAATGCAAGAGAGCAGAAATAATAAATGTAACTTTCTCAGATCATAGTGCAATAAAAATAATAATTAGTAAGGGCACATGGACAGGCAAATAAAAAACTAATTGGAAATTAAATAATATGATTCTCCAAAACCAGTTAGTTAAAGAAGAAATCATAGAAACAATCAATAATTTCATTGAAGAGAATGACAATTATGAAACATCCTACCAAACTCTGTGGGGTGCAGCCAAGGCAGTACTCAGGGGGAAATTTATATCCTTGAATGCATATATTAACAAATTAGGGAAGGCAAAGATCAATGAACTGGGCATGCAAATTAAAAAACTAGAAAGGAAACAAATTAAAAATCCCCAGCTAAACACCAAATTGGAGATTATAAAAATTAAAGGAGAAATCAATAAAATTGAAAGTAAAAGAACTATTAAATTAATAAATAAGACTAGAAGCTGGTACTTTGAAAAAACAAACAAAATTGACAAAGTCCTGGTCAATGTAATTTAAAAAAGGAAAGAAGAAAACCAAATCATCAGTATCAAAGATGAAAAGGGAGACCTCACCTCTAATGAAGAGGAAATCAGGGCAATCATTAAAAACTATTTTGCACAATTATATGGTAATAAATATAGCAATCTAGTTGAGATGGATGAATATTTACAAAAATACAAATTGCCTAGATTAACAGTAGAAGAAATAGAATACTTAAATAATTCCATATCAGAAAAGAAATTGAACAAGCCATCAAGGAACTCCCTAAGAAAAAATCCCCAGGACCAGATGGATTCACAAGTAAATTCTATCATACCTTCAAAGAACAACTCCAATTCCAATACTATACAAACTATTTGACATAATAAGCAAAGAAGGAGTTCTACCAAACTCCTTTTATGATACAAATATGGTACTGATCCCAAAGCCAGGTAGATCAAAAACAGAAAAAGAAAACTACAGACCAATTTCCTTGTTCAGGGTCACATTACTAGCAAGTGTCTGAGGCTGGCTTCAAACTGACTCCAGGCCCAATGCTCAAATGCTTAGTCCTTGATGTTCTCCTCAGTGAAGTTTGTTTGTAAATAGTTAATATATTCAGGGTGTACCAAAACTCCTAGTGCAAGTTTGAATTTTAATAGCTTAAAACGGCAAAGGACTTCTGGGACATACTGTATTTTGTCTATACTGTATGTGAATTTGCAAACTCCCTGGCATCAGGGCAGAGATGTTTTCACTTTTGCCTTTGGATCCCCAGGACTTGGCAGAGAGCCTGGCAACCAGCCAACGAGTCCCTGGTCCCTACCCTATGATCTCTCCTAAAAAGTCAGAATAAGCATAGATTCTCTGTCAGCACTGAGAGATGGCTGCGTGTTGGTGATCCCTCCTTTTGAGAGTGAGAGAGAGCGATAGTGTGTGTGTGTGAGAGAGAGAGCGAGAGAGAGAAATGGAGGGATGGAGGGAGACAGAGAGAGAGAGAGAAGGGGGGAAATGGAGGGAGACAGACAGACAGAGACACACAGAGAGACAGAGAGAGAGAGAGAGAAATAGAAATGGAAGGATGTAGGGAGAGAGAGAAAAGGAATGGAGAGAGACACACACAGAGACAGAAAGACAGAGACAGAGAGACAGAGACAGACATAAAAATGGAGGGATGGTGGGGATGGAGGGAGACAGAGACAGAGACACACACACAGAGGGAAAAGGGGCAGAGAGAGAGAGAGAGAGAGAGAGAGAGAGAGAGAGAGAGAATGAATATGAATGCATACCATGCCTGTTCCTGAGTTCAGGCATGTACTAAGTGACTTACTTTATCAATCAGTGGCCTAGACCTTCTCGTTTCAAATCTTTCCATTTCCCTAACAGGGCCCAAGACTTGGCCTGTCCAAAGCTGGAGAGAGAACTGCTCATTTGATTCTCACTCCTACAATTCTCCCCGTGAGATTATTTCCTAATTGGTGTCATTATGGGGTTCTTAATATCCTATACACCATGAAGGTTATGTTTATAACTAACCTCAAGTTCTTTCATACGAGATTGCCCTTGATTTTTGGTCATCCATTGGGTGCATTGGGTGAGCTCTCATCAATCCTTACTGAGACAACGTTTTTACTCATAGCCTGCCCCCACTCCCAGTCCCCAGACCAATTATGGAGCAGGAAAGGGCTTTTCACTTGCTGCCCTCATGGCATTAAGTTTGTCACTTAGCCCTTCGGTGAATTCTGGATTCCTCAAGTTGTGGGATGGCCTCTTGGGCAAATGATTTAGCTCTTGGTGGTGACGTGATCTTTGACAAGCCAGTGGCCCTCAAAAACCCCTGGATGGGAGGTTCATTTTCTCCTTTGTAAAGGGAGGCTAATGGTGAACCTAGCAGAGATGAAGTAACCTAGACCCAAGGACCTGCAGAAAGGTGGCAGATAGTGATGGAGAAGTCATAGTCTTCAAGTTGCCAATCTCCTGAGAGCTTGGTGGCTTTCATTCTTGGCCTTGTACCTTACACACACACACACACACACACACACACACACACACACACACACACACACACACCTCCTGGACCCAGTCAACCAATCGAGTAGGCTCTGACCACTAGGTACAATGCACAGAACATAGGGCCTGGAGTCAGGAAGATCTGAGTTCCAATATGGCCCCAGATACTTACTAGTTGTGTGACCCTGGATAAATAACTTTATCTCATTTTCCTCATCTGTAAAATGGGGATAATAATAGCACCTATCTCCCAGGGTTGTTGCAAAGACCAAATGAGATAATATTTGTAAAGAAGTCAGTAGTACAACGCCTGACATGTAGTAGGTGCTAAATAAATGCTAGCAATTATCTTCATTCTTCTTCTCATAATCTCTTAAAAAGCAGATATAAGCACAGTCTATACCCAAGGGCACTGATGGGCAAACTTTTTAAAGAGGGGGCCAAAGGAAAGGAAATGCTCATCTGTCAGTCTGTTTCTAAGGCAACTCTTTCGAAGTTTCATTGTATTGTATCCTACTCATTGCATTCATCAGATTAGGAATAATGTGGGCGGATAGAACATTTCAGGGGTCCGCATCTGGCCCATGGCCCATAGTTTGCCCTTCACTGCCCAAGGGCATTGCTCAGAAACATCATCAAGGAGCTCAAACCCCATCTGGGCCCTGCTTAGAAGGCACTAAAAATGGTATGTGAGTGACTATGTTCTGCTCTTCTTTGTAGCTTCAAGCTTTCATTTATACCTTTATAACCTTAATTAGCTCTGCCACCCCCATCGAAAGGGCCCAGAAATCATAGACTTTGAATTAACCGGGCCCAAATCATGTTTAATGAAGCTGGGCATCAAGATGAACTCTGACTTTTTTTTCCTTGTGGAACATGTGTGTGTCAGATTGGAGGATTGTGGATGGAGAATTGGAAGGGGCCTCAGAAGGAAGGGTCTAGGAAACCATCCAGTGCAATGTCCTCAATTTTCTAGAGGAGGAAAATGAGGCCCTTCAAATGACTTGCCCAGGGTGCCACAGACAAAAGTTGCTGAGTTTGGGGGCAGCTGGGTAGCTCAGTGGATTGAGAGCCAGGCTTAGAGATGGGAGGTCCTAGGTTCAAATCCGGCCTCAGACACTTCCCAGCTGGGTGACCCTGGGCAAGTCACTTGACCCCCATTGCCCATCCTTACCACTCTTCCACCTAGGAGCCAACACACAGAAGTTAAGGGTTTAAAAAAAAGTTGCTGAGTTTGGTTCTAAACCCAGGTCCTCTGATCCCCATCCACCAAATATGCTTCTGTTTGGGGAGGTAGTGGGGTTGGAGGGGCTTGAGAATGTATTCGATTCATCCATTCTAGAGTCGTTTGTTTGTATCTGTTCTGCCAGATACAAGGCGGGCGAGGAAGAGGCCTCACTTATCTGTGTATTTCCCATGGTAACTAGCACAGGGTTAGATGCTCAATAGACACAAAGGGGAAAGATGCAGAATACAGTAAGGTATTCAATCAAGGAGTGTATCTCATCCTGGCTCAATTGGCAAAGCTAGATCTCGTCCCATGGCACAGTGGAATGGCGTTGGTTTGGGAGTGAGGGGACCTTTGCTGCTTACTGCCCACTGTGTGACCTGGAGGGAGTCACTTTGCACTTAACAGAATCATCGGATTTCCTCCTCCATAAAACGAGGGGGTCTGACTAGCTGGAACGCTAACGAAGAGATTGCCAAGCACTGCTGAGTTTCTCTGGGTAGCAGTTCCCAGCCCTGTTTCTCCTTCATTTTTTCTCCTTCCGGAGAGGTTAGGGCACGCCCTATCAGAGGGGAAATCCATGAAAGCCAAGCCATTTCTTCCAGCTGTTTGCAGAGTCTCTATCTGAGCTCAAAGCACCTGCATTTGTCCGAACAGCAGAACTGCCCAGCTGTGTGGGTTTGCTAGGCGACTGGAACACAGGCCCATGAATCCTGCCATGTAAGCAAAAAGAAGTCCAGGCCAAATCAGGGGGGATCAGAAAAGCTTTCACATCGTTCAGAGTTTCTTGCTGGCTCCGACTTGCCAAACGTTACAGTCACCTGGGAATGAATCAGAATTTTCCATTCCCTCCCGGGTTCGGAACCCGAATGAACAGTCAAGCAGTGTAAATAAGAAGATGTCATGCAGCAGAATGTCACAAATGGTGATCATCGGCCTTGCGAGGCCTTCCTATTACCAAGCCACTCGCAGCTGGAAGCCAATGATTCTCTCTCGCACTGTAAATAACCTCCCAGCCCACTCCTAATTAAACTGAAGCCGCACTTTCTCCTGGGCATGGAATATATGAACCAATTAAGGAAATATCATTTCTTTCCTGAAAGGGCTGTGTGGTCCCTCCACCCCTCCCTTTTTTCTTAAACCAGAATTCCCAGCCAAGTGCTCTTGTGTAGCCATAATGAGACATTTCTGCTTTAAGCAAATTGTGCACCTGTAACCTGCAGAAATATAGCCGTAGCCCTTGAAAAATTACTTCAGCGTTGCACAGTGCCAGGAAAATTTATCTTTGAGATGATTTTATTGCATGGTTACCCTAGGCAATTAAATCAATAAATCTTAACTGTCAGAAAGGTTGGCCTCATGCCAGAAATAAATGAAATGCACAGAATCAGTAAATAAAAGGGTCCTGACAACTCATTCCAGAAATTATTTAGCAGTTGGGGTTGTGGGTTTTTTTTTCCTTGTGTCTCGCCTGTTCAGGGGCGTTTATTGACAACCTTTCTGAGGAATGATTATACTAACAAACACAATAGATCTAATAAAAAGAGAAAGAGTTTTCAGGGCAGTAAGTAAATCACCATCCTTGAAAAGGACCTTTCTTATTAGGACAGCACATCTGCAATGAGGGTGTGTACACGCAAGCGTGTGTGTGTGTGTGTGTGTGTGTGTGTGTGTGTGTGGTCTTGGGGATGGGAGAGGAGAAATCAGCTCAGCTAGGCCTGGTTCAGTTTTGATCCATTGGTTCTACTCTTCCTGTGGGAGAGGCCCCAACTCTCAGGGTGTACCTTGGTGCTAATGGGAAGAATTAGAGGATCCTGGATTAGGTTTAGGTGATTCCCAATTTTGAGATCAAAGGAAGACTTTGGGGATTATCCAGTTCCAACTCTTCATTTTATAGATGATGGTGCTGATGCTCCAATTTCATATAGTTTAGAAGTGGCAGAGCTAGGATTTGAACCCAGGACCTTAGACTCCAAGTGCTCTTTCTTCCTCACTGCAGTTCCCCCATAAGACTTTGTAAAGGAGATCCTTGACACTTAGCCTTGTAAGGTTTCTCTGATGGTTCATTCCTCTCAGAATCAGCCAGTTAATAAGTATTTCTTAGACATTCACTATGTGTCAGGAACTATGCTAAGTGTTTGGGTGGGGGGAGAGACAGAGGCAGAAACAGAGGCACAGAGAGAGAGAGAGAGACAGAGAGACAGAGAGAGAGTCTCTGCTCTCAAACTCACGATCTAATGGATTTAGGCCTGTGTTGGCTAACCTATGGCACGTGTGCTGGAGCAATCTGCTCTCTTCCCCCTCTCCATGTGCTCCTGAGGACATTTCTCACATCACCCGCCCCTCTGCCCAGCAGCCCAATGGAAGAGCTTCCTCCCTCCACTGTTTGGGATAAGGCTGGGGGCTCACACATAGCATGAGAGTTGCAGTCTGGGCACTTGGTCTCTAATCACTGATTTAGGCAAACCAATGTTTTCTTGGTCAGGACTAAAAGGAAGCATCTTGAAACCCTGAAAAGCCAATGTTTGTCCCTGAGCCAAGCTCTGCCTTTACTTCCTGAGGTACAAATTGTTAGACTTCCTGAGGAAAACAAGGCTTTTCTTCTGTTGTAGTATCTAATTTGGTCTCCTCTTTAGAGAATCGTTTGTAGGCTGGCATTTAACAATTGTCCTTGCTATGTTTTAGACCATGGAAAAATGATGGGAAGAAGACAGAAGAGGGCAGGGTGAAAGGGCACTTCCTGGCCAGTAGAAGCATATTATATAATCCATCTCTGTGCTGCCACCTAAGTGGTGGAGGTGGAGTGGGGTTGGTTGGAGGGTTAGGGCTATTATCTGAGAAATTGTAGCCAATACAGGACTCTTGCCTGATGTAAAAAGGGCACCCTTGTTCAGAATCCTTTGAATAATGGTCTCAGTGCTCCACTTCCCCTTAGGTAGATCTCATAACCCCAGGAAAGGCAGTTTAGCCTGAGTTGTCAGGATTGGTTAGGGTTTAAACGTGGGTCTTTGCTTGGATAACAAGGGACTAGTATGAGTCATTGCTTTGAAATTTAAGAATATCTGTGTGGTGGAGATGTATAGCTTTCAATACATGCACACTCTGTCTCTCTGTCTCTGACTCTCCCTTTCTCTGTCTTTCTGTCTTTCTCTCATACATACACACACAGAGCCAATATCTTAGATATGTCCAGCTCTATGTTAAGGGTATGGTAGGTGTAGCCATGATCATGGACACTTTCAAAGTCTATGCAGGAATTTCTTCTATTTTCTTAAAAGAAAGAAGTTTGAAATGCCCCCAAGCCATTGAAGAGCTATTGGAGTTGGCCCCTTGGAGCTAAGGTTTATCAATCCATTGATGTATTGAGTAGTATGGCCAAAATCTTACCTTTGTGGGCACCAGCTGAGGAAGACTGGCCTAGAGCATACTAGCCCTGGGAGCTGAGAGCTGCATGAGCAAGGGGTCATGTTGTATCTAAATCAGGCACTAACTGACTGACCGGGAGCTCAAAAATCCCTGCATGGTGGTTCAGGTTTTAACCTCTATCCAGAGGTGTGCTGGAGCCAGCTCAAGCCAATTCATGAGAACTGATTGTTAAATTTTCAGGGTGAACATTTATACTGTGGAAATCAGCAAAGGCTACATATCATAAGAGTATATTTATTATTTTGTTTACTGTCTAGACCAGAGGTGTCACATACACTGAGCAGGGACTGAACCAGATTAAAATGTAATTGGGAAATAATCAACAAAATAAATAAAAATACAATAAAACATAGATAATATTAATATGTCATTTGCTAAGTCAATATCCTGCCTTCAGGGATGTTTATGTATGGTTTAGTGGCTCCATTTCTATTTGAGTTTGATACCACTGGGCTAGACTTCAAGAAATAGACAAAATATTAATAATGCAGATTAAAATTAAAAGTGTGTTCTGCATACATTCTGCTCTCCCTGCCCCCAAAGTCAGTTGGTATACAGTTGCCATCTCTCCCCTGCCTATGTCTGTGTTTCTCTTCTGTCAGCTGTCCTTCCTAGGCTCCTTCTAAACACCCTTGCTTTCATTGTCTTATGTGAAGAATTGGGTTCTCCAAAGATCATGGGATTGGGAAGAGAAGCCAATAGATTTAGAGCTGGAGGGGGGCCTCAAAAGTTAGTCCATTTTCATTTTACAGAGAAGGAACCAGAGGCCCAGAGAGATTTGAGAACCTGCCCAGATCCCTGTTGCAGTCCTCAGCCTGATAACCTCAGTATAGCTTCATGAAGGTACTTTGAAGTCCCCCATAAATCCAGGCTGAAGAAGGGAAGCAGTTTGTGAAAGTGAAAGAGAGAGATTTGATAGCACTGATGCCAAAGATGGATGAAATGGAGGAAATAAGAATTTCAAAGAAAATTATCGGAGAAACTGAAAAGAAGGGGGTTCCATGGAGGCCAGTCCCCATGATAAATAAGTACATAAGTGAGAAAGAGAAGGAACTAGAAATAAGAGAGGCCCAGGGAGGTTTGCTTCTCTTTGATAGTGGGATTTTATTTTATTATTTTTTAAATTAAAAAAAATTTTCTTTATTCAAGGATATTTTACTTTCCCAGTTACATGTAATAACAACTTTCAGCATGTTTTCCAGAATTATAAGATCCAAATTGTCTTCCTCTCCCTCTTCCTTCCCCCCTCTCAGAGATTGTAAACAATTTAATCTGGGTTATACATGAAAATATATATCCCTTTCAACATAGTTCCAAATTGCCCACCAGGATAGTTGGACCAGAAACTGATCATTTTAGAAATAAAGTGTAGGCCAGGAACTATTCCATTAAATATATCATTTTAATCTTGAAATTTGACTAGAACTTGAAACCAGAGTAGAGAAAACACTCTAGACTAGGTTGAATTCATACATGATCTTTTGCCTAGATTTTTTTTAGTTCTGGTTCTCCTCTTTTTATTTATTTATTTTTTAATTTTAATTTTATTTTTTAAAAATAATTGTCCATGTTTATATGATTCATTTTTTACATGACTTCCCTCTCCTCTTCCATCCCCCCTCCAAGAGCCAATAAACAGTTCCACTGGGTTGTACAAATGTTATCACTTGATATCTATTTCCACATTTTTCATTTTTACCATAGAGCTGAAACCCTAAATCATCCATATAAATCAGTGATAAGTGATGAGTTTTTCTTTTGCATTTCCACTCCCATAGTTCTTTCTCTCAATGTGGATAGCATTCTTTCTCATAAGTCCTTCAGGAATGTCCCGGATTATTGTATTGCTACTAGTAGTAGTAGTAGTAGTAGTAGTAGTAGTTCATTACCTTGTACAATGTTCTCTTGATTCTGCTTATTTCACTCTGAATCAGTTCATTGAGGTTTTCCCAGTTCATATAGAAATCCTCCAGATCATTATCCTTACAGCACAATAGCATACCAATCACCATCAGATACTACAATTTGTTCAGCCATTCCCCAATCAGGAGATACTCCCTCATTTTCCAATTTTTTCCCACCACAAAGAGCGCAGCTATGAATATTTTTGTACAAACATTTTTCATTATTATCTCTTTGGGGTACAAACTCAGTATAGTGGTACTGCTGGATCAAAGGGTATGCATTCTTTTTTTTAATATTTATTAATATTCATTTTTTAGAAAAGTTAACATGGTTACATGATTCATGCTCCTACTTTCCCCTTCACCCCTCGCCCTCCCGCCACCCCTGGCCGATGCACATTTCCACTGGTTTAACATGTGTCATTGATCAAGACCTATTTCCAAATTGTTGATCATTACATTGGTGTGATAGTTTCAAATCAAAATCCCCAATCATGTCTGCCTCAACCCATGTGTTCAAGCAGCTGTTTTTCTTCTGTGTTTCCTCTCCTGCAGTTCTTCCTCTGAATGTGGGTAGCGTTCTTTTCCATAAATCCCTCAGAACTGTCCTGGGTCATTGCATTGCTGCTAGTACAGACGTCCATTACATTCTATTTTACCACAGTCTATTGGTCTCTGTGTACAATGTTCTTCTGGCTCAGCTTCTTTCACTCTGCATCAATTCCTGGAGGTCTTTCCAGTTAACATGGAATTCCTCCAGTTTATTATTCCTTTGAGCACAATAGTATTCCATCACCAGCATATACCACAATTTGTTCAGCCATTCCCCAATTGAAGGACATACCCTCCTTTTCCAGTTTTTTGCCACCACAAAAAGCACGGCTATAAATATTTTTGTACAAGTCTGTTTATCTATGATCTCTTTGGGGTTCAAACCCAACAATGGTATGTCTGGATCAAAGGGCAGGCATTCTTTTATAGCCCAAAGGATATACATTCTTTTAAAGCCCTTTGCACATAATTCCAAATTCCCTTCCAGAATGGCTGCATTAATTGATAACTCCACCAACAATGCATTAGTGTCCCAATTTTGCCACAACTCCTACAATATTTATTACTTTCCTTTACTGCCATATTGGCCAATCTGATAGGTGTGAGGTGGTACCTCAACATTGTTTTGGTTTGTATTTCTCTAATTATGAGAGGTTTAGAACACTTTTTCATGTGATTATTGATAGTTTTGATTTCTTTATCTGAAATCTGCCTATTCATGACCCTTGACCATTTGTCAATTGAGAAATGGCTTGATTTGTTTTGTATAATTGACTTAGCTCCTTATAAATTTGAGAGAGTATACCTTTGTCAGAGGTTTTTGTTATTAAAAAGTTTTCTCCAATTTGTTACTTTCCTTCTAATTTTGGTTGCATTTGTTTTGTTTGTACAGAAACTTTTCATATTAATATAATCAAAATTATTTATTTTACATTTTGTAGTATTCTCTATCTCCTGCTTGGTCTTAAATTCCTTCCTTTCCCATAGATCTGACAGACACACTATTCCATGTTCACCGAATTTGTTTGTGGTTTCCCTCTTTATATTTAAGTCATTTACCCACTCCGAATTAATCTTGGTATAGGGTGTAAGATGTTGATCAAAACCTCATTTCTCCCATACCGTCTTCCAATTCTCCCAGCAGTTTTTGTCACATAATGGGTTCTCATCCCAAAACCTGAGATCTTTGGGTTTATTGTACACTATCTTGCTACTGTCATTCACTCTAAGTCTATTCCACTGATCCACCCTTCTATCTCTAAGCCTATACCATATAATTTTTTCTTTTTTTCCATACAGTTTTTTTAAACCCTTAACTTCTGTGTATTGGCTCCTTGGTGGAAGAGTGGTAAGTGTGGGCAATGGGGGTCAAGTGACTTGCCCAGGGTCACACAGCTGGGAAGTGTCTGGGGCCAGATTTGAACCTAGGACCTCCCATCTCTAGGTCTGACTCTCAATCCACTGAGCTACACAGCTGCCCCCTTTTTTCCATATAGTTTTGAGGATCACTACTTTATGCTGTAGTTTGAGATCTGGTAAAGCTAGGCCTCCATCCTTCACATTTTTTCCCATTATTTCCCTTGATGTTCTTGATCTTTTGTTCTTTCAGATAAACTTTGTAATATTTTTTTCTAATTCTGTAAAGAAGTGTTTTGGTAGTTTAATAGGTATAGCACTGAATAAGTAAGTTAATTTAGGTAAGATTGTAATTTTTATTATATTAGCTTGTCCTATCCATGAAGAATTAATGTTTTTCCAATTGTTTAGATCTAGTTTTATTTGTGTGGAAAGTGTTTTGTAGTTGTGTTCATATAATTCCTGAATTTGTCTTGGCAAATAGATCCCCAGGTATTTTATATTGTCTAGAGTGATTTTAAATGAAGTTTCTCTTTCTAACTCTTGCTTCTGGAAATATATAGGAATGCTAATGATTTGTGTGGCTATATTATGTATCCTGCAAATTTTCTAAAGTTAATAATTATTTCCACTAGCTTTTTAGCTTCGATTTCCTTGGATTCTCTAGGTACACCATCATGTCATCTGCAAAGAGTGATAGTTTAGTTTCCTCATTGCCTACTCTGATCCCTTCAATTTCTTTTTCTTCTCTAATTACTACAGCTAGTGTTTCTAGTACAATATTAAATAGTAGTGGTGATAATGCACATCCCTGCTTCAAGATAGTGGGAATTTAGATCCCACTGGGATAGTACAGGGCATGTGAAAGATGCCTAATAACTGTCGAATTGAATTCAATGGGAGAATATATGGTTAGCCCCAAACAGGGAGAAGGGCCTTCTAGTGGGTTGACATTCTTTCCCTTTTGGGGAGCTACTCTGCCAGAATCTCATTAGGCCCTGGAATATGGCATTCTTTGTAAGGACTTTGCAGTCTGGAAAGTCTCTAAAGATCACTCTTGCCCAATGCTTGACCTTTCCCTAAGCTTGATTTGGAGAGGACACCATACATTCATTATCCACGAATGTAAAGTGGAGGGCATGGCCTTGGGAGAGGCACTGAGTTCAACCCCAAATGCTAGGTGAAGATACAGCTAACTGAGACTGCATTGATTTTCTTGGCACAGAGGTCTGCTTGCCTGTCTCTCTACACAACCCATTGCCCCACTGTGATAAAGCCATCTATGTTTCTATGGACCTCTAGTGCTCACCAGCTACCACACTGCATTAAATAGAGTAGTTAGTGGAAAGGGGGACAGAGCTTAGTATCGTTCCCTTCCTGCCAGACCATGGTAACACTTGAAGCAAAGGAGAAAGGGGGGCAACCATTTCCTCTTGTGTTCAGATAGAGTTCTGTGTCTGAGTTTCAGTGAATGCAAATCTTTTAGGATAATTCTTGCTGGCAAGTTCCCAGGGCAGTAATTCCCCATCCATGCATTGTGAGTACCAAGGTGGTTATTTTCCAATTAGTGGGTTTGAAGCATTGTTATTGAATTTTGGCTTGATCGATGGCAGGCACACAGTTTCTAATAACTAAGTGCAAATTTTCCAGTGACAGCAGCAAGATTTCAAAATAATAATCTGCATTTCTTTAGTAACTTTCATCTCGCTAATGGGTTTTACACATTAATTATGCTCTGCTAAGCTTTGGAATAATCTAGATGAGTAAACTGAGGCAGTAAACAGAAAATTGTCCAGAAAGGACCTTGTTAGCAGATTTCAATTCAGTGCAATAGTCTTGAATTCAATAAACACTGATTCAGCATCTACTGTTGTATAGAGTGCTAATCCTGTGCAACCTAAACCTGGTGCTGGAAAAATCACAAGGTTTAGATAAGATACAGTTCCTGTCCTCATAGAGCTTACAGGCTAGGGGGATAGGACACACCCAAGAAGATAGGAAATACGGTATCATATTGGATGACAAGCGCAACAGAGATGTGCAAACCAAGTGCTTTGGGAAGTCCAGTGAAGAAAGGTGATTGTATCAAGTAGGAAAATCAGGAAAACTTCCTAGATGAGGTGGCCTCTGAGTTGTGTTGCAAGAAAGCTTAGAGGAACTGAATACACAAAGAGTGAAGTTTGTATCCTCATATCTTTTTAGGACAAAGATGCATCATTCCAGTTATTGAGAATTCAGCAGTTTTTCACTTACATTATAGTATTCCTTGTGTATGTTTTTTTTTTGTTCTGCCTACTCTGCTCTGCATCCATTCATTCACATCTTCCCACGTTTCTCTTAGTTCCTTATATTAATTATTTCTTACCAGGGCAATAACATTTCATTGCTCTCATATACCACAACTTGTTCATATTCCTCAATTGTTTCTAAATTTCTGCTACCCTAGAATGTTGATATAACTATTTTTTACCAATGAGGACTTTGTGTTTTTGATTCCCTTTGGTTATAATCTCTGGGCCAAAGATCTGAACCACTTTAATTTTTAATATTTAACTTTTTCCAATTATGTGCAAAATTTCTTAGTCTTCATTTTTTATACTTTTGAGTTCCAAATTCTCTCCTACCTTCCCTTCCCTTTAGAAGGCAAGCAATTTGATAAAGATTATCCACATATAGTCATATAAAACATATTCCCATATTAGTCATGTTGTGAGAGAAAATAACACAAAAACCCCTAAGAAAAATAAAGCAAAAACCCAACAACCTTTGAGCAGAATAGTATTCCATCACCAGCATATACCACAATTTGTTCAGCCATTCCCCAATTGGAGGGCATCCCCTCATTTTCCAGTTTTTTGCCACCACAAAAAGCACAGCTATAAATATTTTCATACAAGTCTTTTTCCTTATGATCTCTTTAAGGTATAAACCCAGAAGTGGTATGGCTGGATCAAAGGGCAGGCATTCTTTTATAGCCCTTTGATCATAGTTCCAAACTGCCATCCAGAATGGTTGGATCAGTTCACAACTCCACCAGCAATGCATTAATGTCCCAATTTTGCCACATCCCCTCCAGCATTCATTACTCTCCCCTTCTTTCATTTTAGCCAATCTGCTAGGTGTGAGGTGATACCTCAGAGTTGTTTTGATTTGCATTTCTTAATTATTAGAGATTTAGAACACTTTCTCATGTGCTTATACTACTGTGCTCAAAGGAATAATAAACTAGAGGAATTCCATGTGAACTGGAAAGACCTCCAGGAATTGATGCAGAGGGAAAGGAACAGAGCCAGAAGAACATTGTACACAGAGACTGATACACTGGGGTACAATCGAATGTAACGGACTTCTCTACCAGCAGCAATGCAATGATCCAGGACAATGCTGAAGGACTTATGAGAAAGAACACTACCCACATTCAGAGGAAGAACTGCAGGAGTGGAAACACAAAAGAAAAACAACTGCTTGAACACATGGGTTGAGGCGGACATGATTGGGGATGTAGACTTGAAACTACCACGCCAATGCAACTAACAACAATTTGGAAATGGGACTTGATCGATGATACATGTTAAAATCAGTGGAAATACGCACTGGCTATGGGGGGGGAAGAGAGGTCAGGGGGTGAAGGGGAAAGTAAGAGCATGAATCATGTAACCATGTTAACTTTTCTAAAAAAATAAATATTAAAAAAAAAAAACCTAACAACCAGTATGCTTGTATCTGCATTCAGACTCCATAAGTGCTTTCCATGGAGGTGGATAGTGTTTTTTTCATCCTGAGTCCTTCAGAACTGTTTTGGATCATTGCATTGCTGAAAATAACTAAGCCTTTCACAGTTGATCACTGTCCAGTTTTGCTATTACTGTGTACAAAGTTCTCCCGGTTCTGCTTATTTTACTCTGCATCAGTTCATGTAAAATGGAATCATTTTTAGATGCTTTTCTTGCAGCATAATTCTTAACCATGTTTTCTAGAATGATTGGATCAAGTCACAGCTGCATCAATATTATAGTAGGATAAATCTCTTCCTACAGTTCCTCCCACAGTGATTATCACTTGTTTGGTTTGTTGACAACTTTGCCAATTTTGGTAGATGTGTGAGGAAATCTAAGCATTGTTTTTAATGTGCATTTCTCTTATTAGATATCTGGAGAGATCTTTCACATATTGTTGTTAGCAATTCTTTAAAAAAATTTTTAATTATAGCGATCTTTGTTTTGATCTTTGTTTTTATATTGTGTACAAACAATATAAAAATGGTGAAAATATACATATTTTTATTTTTTCTGTAAAATGACACTTTGTAGAACCCAGAGATATGAGAGGAAAGTGTTCTGAGAAATGTCTATTGCTAGTCAGGCCACATACTTACATTAGCACTTACTATGTGCCAGGTACCTTGTCATCCCTTGAAACATGGAAAAAACGGCAAAAACATGTATATAGCTATGTTTATAACTGCCAAAACTTAAATTGAGCACCTATTCAATCCTACTAATAGTTCAGATATTTAGATGATTTGGTCCCTACTGTCAAATGGTTTAAGTAATTAATGAAGTTAATAGTTTAATGAGGTTGGGGGGAGCAGTAGAAAAACATATCAAATGCTACCAAATTAAGAAGCAAACTAGAAAGGAAATGTCATACTCCTGTTCAGTTTCAGAGGTCCAAGACTCTTGAAGGCTGGAAGAGGCAGGTTTAGTTTCATGTACAAGATGAGACATTGAAAGGAAAATGTCTTGGGACCTACTATAGTCTAGGCACTTGTGCTTTTTAAAAAATTCTCCAGCTCGTTTTATTTTATTTTTTAAAATTCCTGAATATTTTATGTTGTCTAGGGTGATTTTAAATGGTGTTTCTCTTTCTACCTCTTGCTGCTGGGATGTGTTGGATATATATAGAAATGCTGATGATTTATGTGCATTTATTTTGTATCCTGCAACTTTGCTAAAGTTGTTGATTATTTCCACTAGATTTTTAGTTGGTTCTCTAGGATTCTCTAAGTAGACCATCACATCATCTGCAAAGAGTGATAACTTGGTCTCCTCATTGCCTATTTTAATACCTTCAATTTCTTTTTCTTAGGAACACTATCATTCTTTTCCTCCAAAAGTTTCAGTGGTTCCTTGTTGTCTCTAGGGTCAGTCAATCAACCAGTTTGCATTCATGGAGTGATGACTATATGCTAAAGCATTGTGCTTAGTGTTGGACACAGGAAGACAAAAGCAATGGTCAAATTCTTTAGCTTGCCATGTAAATCCCTCTACCACTTGGCTCTAACCTTTTCCAACTTTATCTCCCCATAGTCTTCATTTCAGATAATTTCATCAGCTCTCATGGGTCAAATTATTATCTCTGTACAGATGACTCCCAAATCCTTTGCCCATCTTCTCTCTCCTGAGCTCCAGTCTCACATTATCAACTACCTATTAAGCATTTCCACTTGGATGACCCACTGACAACTCAAACTCAGCAAGTCCCAAATAGAAGCCACTGTCTTTTTCCAAAAACAAAAATCCTCTTCCTAACTTCTGTATTTCAGGGTCACCAGCATCCTTCTAGTTACCTGGGTTTGCATCCTTGGAATGCTCCTGGAGTCTTCATTAGCCCACATTGCTATTCAGTTGCTAAACTTTGTCAGTTTTAAGTCCATGGCATTTCACATGGTTTTTCTTTTATCCCCTCATAGTGCCATCCCTCTACTATAAACTCTGATCACCTCATGTCTGAACTATTGCCTTTTCTAACCACAAGATTATTACCCTTCTCACTGGCCCCTCTGTTTCTAATATCTCCTCTTTCCAGTCTATTCTCAACTCAGCTTCCAGGTTGCTATCACTACACTGCTCAAGAAGCTTCTATAGCTCTCTGTTGCCTCTAAATCAAACAGAAACTCCTCTGTTGATGACATTTAAAATCCTTCACAATCAGACCTTAGCCTCTTTTCCAAGTTTCTTTCACTTTCCTCCCCTTCACCTACACTATTTCACAGTGACCTGACATTTGCCACCACTGTGGAAATCAGGTACCTGGGCTATCTCTCATGCCCAGATTGTTATAATTCCTTGGAATCCTTAGCTCCATCCAAGACTTGACTCAGGTACCAACTTGCACCTGAGGCCTGACCAAATCTCCTCCACTGCCCTCACCTCACCCCTGAGAAATTTCTACAAATTCCATCTTTTATTTGTGTGCATGTTGTATTCCCCTCCCCATGTCCACCCTCAGGGCAGGGACTCTCTATTCTGTTTTTGTCTCCATGTTCTCAGTGCCCACCATAAATCACTGTACTTAGCAGGCCTTTAATAAATGCCTGCTAAATGACAGAACTAGATTTGTAGCTCTTCCAGAATTTGATACTGGCTTGGTGCATTTGGTAGCCGACATGGTATTCTACATGCTTTCCTTCTCTTTACTCTAGAATTCTCTGCTTTCAAGATGTATTGCTGCTGAAACTTCTCCATGAAACTTTCCCTGCTCCCCATCCCCAGCTTGAATGTGTTCTCTCCTGCTGTCTCTCCCCTCAAACTTTCCCAGACCATTCTGTCTGATCCTCTCCTTTATTTATCATACACTAAGTTTTATTTTAAACCCTCACCTTCCATTTTAGAATCAATACTAATGGGTCCAAGGTGGAAGAATGATAAGGGCTAGGCAGTGAGGAGTAAGTGACTTGCTCAGGGTCACACAACTAGGAAGTGTCTGCATCCAGATCTGAACCCAAGACCTCCTGTCTCCAGGCCTGGCTCTTTATCCACTGAGCCACCTAGCTACCTGTCATACACAAATTTTTATAACCTGTCTGGCACTCCTCTACTGGTAAAATAGAAGAAATTCCCTGAGGGCAAGGATGAGATAATGTTTTATATTTGTTTCTCTCTCTATTAAGAGAGGTCACTTAACCTCTCTTAGCCTTAGTTTTCTCATCCATAAAATGGATAATAAAAACCAATACTTCATAAGATTTTTGTCTTAAATTCAATAATGAATGTACTTTGCAAACACTTGAGCATTTTATAAAAATGCCAGTTATTATCATCATCATTGAACAAGATGTAGGATAATAGCTTAGATTTGTAGGAAACTAGAATATCAAATTCATTTTCTTGCATTTTTGTCTCTAATTTGGTTATCAACTTTCTCTTGCGCCATCTGAGTCCAGTCATTTTACTAAGAGACTCTGTCTCTTATTGTCTGCCTTCTGAATTGTCTTCTCTGTTGATATTTTGCTTTGTTTGTAACTGGCCTGCTAGATATTTGGGAGCAGTTTCTCCTTTCTCTGCCCCAGTTTGAGTTTAGTATCTTCTCAATAAGATTTGCAAGCCTTTGGGCAAATATGTTTTTTACCGGCTCTCATTCATTCAATGCACTTCATCTCTGGCCAAGAGCCCATCATTCTTATAACACTGTTCCCAATCCCATTAACAAACACTCTTGCTAGCCAGCTATTTGTTCACTAGCAAATACACCTCTCTGCTCTAAAGTTCCTTCCTTCACTTGATAGCAATGTTGAAAACTCTATGTGTAACCAACCTGAAGATGGGGTTTCTTGCCTAGAACTTTGTAATCACCCTTCTGGAGACCAATGTGCATTTTGTGTATGTCTACCTGTTACTTGGCCCAGGGATGAACTCTTTTTTATTAGACATTTATTAATATTCATTTTAATCTGTTTACATACTTTATGCCCCTACTTTCCCCTTCACCCCCTGCTCTCCCCCCACCCATGGCCAATGCACATTTCCACTGGTTGTAACAAGTGTCCTTGTTCAGGGTCTATTTCCCATTCATGTCCGCCTCAGTCCATGCATTCAAGCAATTGTTTATCTTATATGTTTCCTCTCCTGCAGTCCTTCCTCTGAATGTGGGTAGCATCTTTACCATAAATCCCTCAGAGCTGTCTTGTGTCATTGCAGTGCTGCTGGTACAGGAGCCCATTACATTTGATTTTACCATAGTATATCAGTCTCTGTGTACAATGTTCTTCTGGCTCTGCTCCTTTCGCTCTGCATCACTTCCTGGAGGTCTCTCCAATTTGCATGGAATTCCTCCAGTTTATTATTCCTTTTAGCACAATAGTATTCCATCACCCGCATAT
>NC_058136.1:29847360-29859275 GCF_016433145.1 Gracilinanus agilis | reverse complement strand
CATTTATTATATCTGCTCTTTTGCATTTGTTTGCCATGATTCTATGCCCTATTACATGGTCAATCTTTGTGAATGTACCATGTGCAGCTGAAAAGAAGGTGTATTCCTTTTTGTCCCTATTTATTTTTCTCCACATATCAATTAAATGTAATTTTTCTAGGACTTCATTCATCTCTCTTACCTCTTTCTTATTTATTTTTTGGTTTGATTTATCTAGATCTGAAGGAGGAATATTTAGATCTCCCACTATTATGGTTTTACTATCTATTTCCTTCTTGAGCTCTGCCAGTTTCTCCTTTATGAATTTGGATGCTATACCACTTAGTGCATATATATTGAGCAGTGTTATTTCCTCATTGTTTATACTGCCTTTAATCAGGATGTAATGACCTTCCCTGTCTTTTTAAATCATATCTATTTTTACTTTGGCTTTGTCAGAGGTCATGATAGCCACTCCTGCCTTCTTTTTTTCATTTGATGCCCAAAAGATGCTCATACCCTTAACCTTGAACTTGTGTGTGTCATATGTGTTTCTTGTAGACAACCTATGGTAGGATTTTGGTTTCTGATCCACTCTGCTATTTGCTTCCGTTTTATGAGTGAGTTCATCCCGTTCACATTCAGAGTTACAATTGTTAGTTGTGTATTCACTGACATTTTTTGTATCCTCCCTTAGACCCACTCCTTCTTATTGCACTATTTTCTTTTACACCAGTGGTTTGCTTTGAGCCAGTATCCCTTATCCCCTCCCTTGATTGACTTCCCTTTCTGCCCCCTCCCTTGTTGTTCCCCTCTTTTTGTTTTTTTAAAGACCAAATGAATTCCCTCCCCCTTCTTCTTCCCTCCCTTTTTGGCCTCCCCACTCCCCTGCTCCCTTTGGTTTATCCCTTCTGACTTTCTCAGTAGGGTTAGATAGAGTTTTTTATCCGGATGGATAATAAAGCTACTCTTCCTTCTCCGGGTTGATTACACTGAGAGTAAGGTGTGATTATGCTCTCTTCCTCTCCTTCTTATGATATTATTCATCCCCTCCCCTTCCCATGCCCTCTTTGTGTGTAATAGAATATCTTATTTACTCAGCCATGCATCCTTAGCTGACCTGAGGTACCCTCTTCAGGGGAGAAATGTGTTATTTAGAATTTTCCTCAGGGGTGTGTGTGTTGAGTTTTTATAATCATAATGTCTGAATTATAATCTATAATGCGAGTTAATTTTAACTCCTTTAGGAGTAATGTCAGGGGGGTAATGTATTAATTCTCAGAAGGGAATGTATATTTTATAATCTATAATGTAAAGTTTAAATTCTTTTGAGAGTAATTTCAGGATAAGAATTTTGCCATCTCCCCAGAATCCAGACAATGAACCTGCTTGGTGAAGACACCATGAAGATGCCTGAAGAGCCTTCACTGGATTATGAAGATCCAAATTTGAACTTTGGGGAGTTGAAGGAGTTGAATGGATTTGTTTTGAATGTACACTCTTATGCCAATAGGGGACTGCCCTAGCTTTTTGTCAATGTGGCTAGTTTTTATCGTCTTTTCTTTTATCCCCAATTTTCTGTAATTTAGAAGTTGACTATGATTTAAGATCCACCGAAAAAGACCAGTCTTTTTCACTGGATCTCAGGGGAGGTAATGTGTTATTTAAAATTACTGGGGTTCTATTTAGAAGTATTAAGCCTCAAGATATGTAGTATTTGACAAACTTCCTGTGGACATGTGGGGGACTTTGAGACTACATTTTCCGTGATCCAGTGGGTTTCCGGTTTTGGACATGGTGACGTCTCCAATGTATAGCGCAGCTTAAATTCGGAGGTCAGCCTCGAGATGGTCTCTTTTGCTACTTAGAGAAGATGGGAGGAGATATGGACAGGCGGCATTTTTTGATATGGCCAGGCGTGTGGTCCGATTTTATTCTATCAACATGGCTTTAGTTAAAATATTAATTTTCCTCATAATAGCAGCCTTTATCATTTTTAATCATTACAACAGCCTAGGAGAGTGTATGCTTCTTGAAGGCAGGACCTTGTTAGCTTTAGACTCTAGCACACTCAGTACGCTTGCTGAATTGAATCAACACGAATGGAAACTTCTTTTCTGTTATATAGAGCAGGGACACTGGTGATTCCAGCAGTTTCTGTGGCCCCAAGGTGTCAGGCCTGAGAAACAACTTGGCTTGCTCTGGTGATTACTTTTCTAACTAGGTTGGAATCATATTGTGGGAACTGAGACTGGTGTATTTGAGATAATCGAGAAGCACAGTAGTATGAAAAGAACGCCAGACCTTGGGTCTGCTCCTATTTTTCCTAGCTGTGTGATCCAGGGAAAAGTCACTTAATATCTCTCAGCCTTGGTTTTCTCATCTGTAAAATGGGAATAAGAATGTTTGTTGTACTTACTTAGCTTTGAGGTCAAGGGAATTAAGATTATTGCTGAAGGCTGTGGTGGTAGGGCCAAGGGACAATGTGCTGTGTGTGGAGCAGGGGCATGCTGTATAGCAGTGATTCCCAAAGTGGGTGCCACCGCCCCCTGGTGGGTGCTGCAGTGATCCGGGGGGGGGCAGTGACGGCCACAGGTGCATTTGGGGGCTGTGAATAACTGTAAGGGGGCAGTAATAGTATGTGACAGGGGGCGCTAAGTCATATTTTTTCTGGAAAGGGGGTGGTAGGCCAAAAAAGTTTGGGAACCACTGCTGTATAGCTATATCTGAAATCTGAAAGTGTTTTGTCTTAAAGATTGGGAATCGGTATGTAGGTATAAAGGATAAAGTAATTGACTCAGAATTAGGGAGAATGATTGGCTAACACAATAGCTAAGTGATTGTTCAGTCGTTTTCAGGCTGCATCTGACTCTTCATAACCCCACTTGGGGTTTTCTTGGCAGAGGTACTGGAATGGTTTGCCATTTCCTTCTCCAGCTCATTTTACAGATGAAGACACTGAGGCAAACAGGGGGACATGACTTGCCCAGATTTACACAGCTAATAAATGTCTGAGGCCAGATTCGAACTCAGGAAAATGAGTCTTCCTGACTCTAGGGCAGACACTATCCCCTATGCCCACCAGCTGGGTAACCTTATCCAATTAGTTAACCTCTCAGTGCTGAGGCAACTGAGACTATTGGGTATAGACAAGTTGCCAGGCTGTTTTGGTGGAAGAGATTTCTCTACCAAAGGACTCACCAGACCAATGAGGTCATAAGTTCCCCCCCCCCCAATTATACTTACCTCACAGGGATGTTGGTGGCATTTCAATGAGATATTTTCAGGGTCTGCTAAAACGATGCTTAACCTTCACTTCCCAAAGATACTACTTATTATATTAAGGAACAAACCTTTTATTCATTGCTATGCTTATTGGGGTTTTTAAGATGAATGAACACTCTCCCTTGTCAAACACTTTTTGGGCCATCTACTGCTATGATCACACATGTAATTGTTTTTGTTATTAATATGAAGGGTTATGTTTGCAAGTTTTCCTCCTGTTGGGAGTCCCCTCTGCATTCTTGCCATTCTTTTCTGTGGACCTTTAAGAACATCAGAACTTCCCCCAAACTGAAGAAGAATCACTTGCTTATGAAAAACAAAAACCCTTTGGTAAATGTAAAAAAATGACAGTCTTCTTATCTTGGCAAACTTTTTCATTTCATGATCATGGGAAGGCCTCAAGCACAGCAGAACTGAGTGGAGTTTGTCATATTTAGGGCAGTCCCCCTAGTTTTCACCGGTGAAGAAACTGAGGCCCAAAGAAGTAAGATTGTTGAGCCCACATGCCTTCTGACTCTTGGGCCAAGGCTCTTCCAACCACACACACACACACACATGCGCGCACGCACACGCCTGTCATCCCCCATTTGGATAGTGTTCTTGGCCAAACAACTGTCTGGTCTCTGTGGAGGAGAAGGGATTTACTATTTGAACCACAACCATTTGGACGGCAGTTGGAAGCAAACAGCCGCGGGAGCTGTCCTGTCCCCAGTACCCGCACTTATTCTGAGCTCAGTTTCTTGCCTGCTGCTATGACTCAGGCTGCTTTCTTGGCTGGCTGCCCAGATCACTGCTGTCAGCCTGGGGAAACAGGCCCTCTGCTAGACCCTGAGTCCCAGAGCACCCTTGGGCTGTTCACGTTTTCAGGTCCTCTCCCACCTTCTCCTCCCCTGCCTTTCCCCAAAGAAATCAGTGGACAAAACTTGCAGGATTGCTTGTGTTTGTTTTTGAAAGGCCAGCAAATGGAAATGTCTTTGGAGGACCTTGGAGTATATACCCCTGGAGAGGATGAGAAACCCTCTTGAAATATGCTGGAGAAACTGGAATGAAAAACAATTATCATGGAAAAGAATGCGACCATCTCTCATTTATACAGGACATTTTTTCCAGAGAGGCCTAGGCCCTTATGTGGCTCTCCTTTCACCATTCCCAAATTTCTCCACACACTTATATACATACCCCAGCCATACATACTCTTCTCCCACCCTCCCACACACACTCCCCCAAATACTATCTGAAAAGGGAATCTGGAAAGGTGGAAGAGAGGGATATGGGCTGACTGTGCACAGAGGCAGCTGCAAGCTGGGCCCTTCTCCCCTGCGGTCGTCTGTCTAGCTTTCAAAATCAGTAGACCTCTGGTTAATCTGTATTGTAAAGGGAGCCGGGACCCATGTCAATGTAAAAGGATTAGCCCCGAAATTAGGATGGGCAACATGTCGTGATGTTTAATCCTCTAGAAACTAGCCCAGATTTATATTATGGACAGGGTTTGTACATTTTACTTGATCCTACAGAAACAAAATCACTACCATCTGTGTCCTATTGAAATGCAGAAAAAACCACTTTTAGCGCCCATGCCCAGGACTTCAGATTCCATTGGAAAGGTCTGCTAACCTGTGCACATCTACACTGATTCTCATCAAAATGGAGGGCCATTCTTTTTCAAATTCTCTGAGGCTGAGAGCTAAGAGTTCTCTCCAAAGTTCTACCCACTGTAGAGATACTGGATGTTAGTGATAATTGCCCTCCTTGTGTCAGGAAACGTTTTCAGAATTTTCTTTAACCATTACTCTGAATGCCCTCAGAGAGTTAAGGCAATGGCCGAGGTTTGTGTTGGGATGCCCACGGTATGTCTGGGTGTTGGGGAGAGGGACCAGCAGCATCTAAAGGTGTTATCTTCAGGACTGGTTCGTAGGGTGGGAACGTGAAATTTGTCCTTCTCAGTGAAGTTGATAAATGGCTCCAATTTTTAGAAGAAATTGGAACATGGGAAGAAGGGATATAAGTAACTGGCATAACCAGAATTCAGTCTCTTCATCCATTTTGCCTCTTAGTTAAGACCTCTCTGATGAAACGTTTTACTTTTCTTTCTTACTCTGCTATGTCTAGTCACTCCCATCTGAAAAGAAACAGAAAAAGCCCCAAACCCTGAAAGTAAACAAAAACTCCATAAAGTCAAGTCAGTGGTTTCTGACTGCTTTTAAAGCAAACTACTTGAGATGGCAAGTAATAATAAGTAACCATCATTTAAATGGCCAGATACTACAAAGTAACGAAGAGTTGCTAGTTGAGTGGTTGTATGTAATACCAGGTGTGTGCTGTTTAGAGAAAATCAAATGCCATCTTTTCCATCTTTCATGGTTAAACCTTCTTCTTTTGCTTTTTCTTCTTTTTTTAATAAAAACCCATTACCTTCCATCTTGGAGTCAATACTGTGTATTGTCTCATAGGTGGAAGATTGGTAAGGGTAGGCAATGGGGGTCAAGTGACTTGCCCAGGGTCACACAGCTGGGAAGTGTCTGAGGCCAGATTTGAACCTAGGACCTCCCCTCTCTAGGCCTGGCTCTCACTCCACTGAGCTACCCAGCTGCCCCCTTTTGCTTCTTTTTAGAGGCAATTAATGAGGAGGTGCTAGGGCTCAGGAGAGAAACTGAAGCAAAATATATCAATTTAGGGGTTGATTTTTGAAAGTGAGCTGATGAGATCAACATGGAAGGTGCTGATTATCTATCTATCTATCTATCTATCTATCTATCTATCTATCTATCTATCTATCTATCTATCTAATCTCTCAAGATGAGAACGCAGGATATAATGTTGGCAAACAAATAAAGAAAGGGAAAGGAGATTGAGAACTGGTGGCACAGGTAGGAGGGAAGCCAGGAAAGAGTAGTGCCATATAGACTATTTGGGATAAAGTGACAGTCGACAGTATCAAAAGTTGCATCGAGGTTAAGGAGGAAGAGGAGGTTTGATAGGCCATTGGACTTGGCATCTAAGAAATTCATGGTACCGTTTGGGAGATCTGGTTCAGTTAAGTTCATAAGCTAGGTTACAAGGGGTTCATATGTGGCGGAGGGAAGGGATTTAGAGGGGAATCCAAATGGTATAATGCAGTGATGGGCAAACTACGGCCTGCGGGCCAGATGCGGCCCCCTGAAATGTTCTATCTGGGCACGCGACGTTATTCCTCATCTGACAAATACAATGAGTAGGATACAATACAATGAAACTTCTAATGAGTCACCTTAGAAACAGACTGACAGAGGAGCATTTCCTTTCCTTTGGCCCCCTCTAAAAAGTTTGCCCAGTAGTGGTATAATGATATAACACTGTAGTTATTGCTTGACATCGTAATAGTTAACCTGGCCTCTGTGTGTGTGTGTGATGTTATGCCATTGTTTTCTAATCACCCGTCTCTCTTCTGTAACACCAGTATCCCTCTCTGAATGCACATGCTACACCTTGGGCACTCATCTCCCCTTCTTCACGTTGACTGTGGATGTGGCATGTTCCCTGCATGGGGTGGCACAAAGGGTCGGGACTCTCTGCTAAGGATTCAAAGTGAGGGGAGCTAGAGCTTACCTCCAATCCAAATGGTCTTTCCTTTACCTCGTATGGGCAAAGAAGGTGGCAGGAGGGGAATAAAACATTGTGCACCCTAGTTAATACCACTTTAGGAGGTCTTACCGTGTAGAAAATGGATAGGGTAGGAACTTAAGGTTAGCATGCTCCCTTTCTCCCCTTTCCCCATCCTGGCTTGGGCTCGTTTGGTAGCTCCCCGGAGCCTTGCTGCCACTAGGGGAAGAGAAGGGATCTGGGTCTGACATTGGTGTTTCGGAGAAAGATAGGACCTGTGTGTTGGTGGGGGGCATTCTAATTTGAAATGACACAGCCTACGCAAAGAGAATGTGGGTTGGTTCCTCTGTCCAGAAGAGATCTGAAGGAGAGCAAGTTACTAATGCAAGTTAAGCTTTAATAGAAATTTTATTTAACTTTTTTTTTAAATAATCTAATGCATTGGAACTATAATTAATCCCTCTGGGAGAGAAACCAATGCACTAGTTTAGCCAATATTATTTATACAGAGACGCTGTGTGGAAAAATCACAAAACTACATTGAAAATGTTTTTACACAGAATATTACTGTATTCAGAACCAAATGGAAACAAAATGTGTAACTGGGCAACACATTGGAAACACAAAGCTGAAAGAAAGACCCAAACCAAGCAGAACACGAACAATTCTACCCATAGGAAACAAAAGAAATCCAACCGGCATAACTATACAACACTGTAGTCATTGCTTGGCATTATAACAGTTACCCTGGCCTGTACAAAATGGAGCAACTTACTGAAAATTTGACAAGAATCACATGCTTGGTAAGAACAAAGACACCTCGTGGATTGCTGTAAGGAGAGCTGCACAAAACAGAAGGCAAATTGGCTTCAGATGAAATGAGATTTCAAGCTCAAAGGGAACTTATGAAATGATCCTCTAATTTGAATGGTTACCCGGGGTGACATCATTGTGGAAATGGATCTTACTTTGGTCTGAGGACCTTTGAGACTTCATGAGGCTTTGTTTTGAGTAACCAGGCCAGGCGACATACAACATTCAGGATATAGATTAGAGATGGTATAGCGGACACTGGTCAATTCCAGTTCCAACATCACGACATCAAATGAGACACCTTTCCACAGTCCGGGTTCCCTTGGCATACTCTAATTATGTCCCCTGCATTCTAGTTCTCTCTGTTCTCCTGGAAACTTTGTATGGAGCAATGACACTTCTCCAACAAAGGTCAGTGCCATCCTCAGGGGACAGAAAGAAGCGCACTACCAGGCCAAAGAGTACCCAAGGGAAGATCCCTTCCATTTCTAGTTTTGGCCCTTTCATGGTGATATGTCCATAGCCTTCTGAGAAATGGGTTTAGGGAAAGATAAAGTTCTATTAAAGCAACACATCCAGCTCAACAATAGCATAGAAATAGTAAGCCAAACACAAGCTGTTGTTTGATATAGCATGGGAACAATTGATTCCCCAGGATCATGTTTGTTTGTGAGTGTCCTCACCTCATGGGGATGGTGAAAGATACCTTTCCATGTGCATCCCTGGAGCTGAATGCGTACTTTCAGTGACAATCATCTGAAAAATGCCTGGTTCCCAAAACGTGCTAAGAAGTGAGAACGAGAGAATGGTGACAGCGCCCTGTCATCATTACAGCACAATGAAATTAGCCTTCTGCTCCTTACACATGGGCTAGTGCTGACATTAGCAAATGCTCCAAGTGTAAGAGAGAAGCTACTGTGTGCCTCCCAGTTATAAACTCAACATCCATACTGAGAAGCCAGGCGAGAGAGAGAGAGAGAGAGAGAGAGAGAGAGAGAGAGAGAGAGAGAGAGAGAGAGAGCGAGCCCCTAAATCTCCGGGGCTTATCAGATTCTGAATCAAATGTCTCGGTTATGAGGAAATAGCTTGTAGTAGAGTTTGTAGAACAGCATTAGCGCAGAAAAGTCTGTTATAAAAACATACAGTCCAAAACAATTTCTAACTATCCTTCCCTCTAATCGTGAATCTGTATGCATGGAAGGGAATGCTGGAACTTGATCAGTGTCTGTCTACATTTCACTGATAGGCAGCAGCCAGCCTCACATAGCTTTACCAAATACCCTAGATGACATCCTCTTACAAAGGAATTAGGAGCTGAAAATTTTTTACCACTAAAATACTCCTCTACCCAACAAGCAAAAACAACAATAAACAACAACAACAGCAGCAACAGCAACAACAAAACAGCAGATTTCCTGAACAGAATTTTACCATTCAGAGTTTGGTTGGTTACAAGAAGTATCTCGAGAAACTGCCTACTGCTGAATGTCCAACTCAAAACTCATCGATAAATCCTGCCTTCTCAATCAGCAGCCATGTCACTCACTCCAAAATAAAGTCACAATGGTAAAACCCTGTTGCCACAGAGATCTAAAATGGGACAAATGAATGCAATGAAGTTGCATTTATGTTGTGATATCATGATGAGATTCTTAGGGAGTTGTGACTGGCAAGTTTGAAATCAGGACACATCTACTTCTCATCTGCCTGTTACCCTTAGAAGCAGGAACAAATACAACCCATAAACTCACATTTACCTAGGCATTGGTCCAAAAAGAAAAAGAAAGCAATAGTTCTTCCGAGATCTATCATCAGACACTGGGGAAATGTCACTAAACAGCCCATGTTGGCCAAGTGAAGGGGGTTATGTACCCTTTGATCCCAGGGACCATTTCTCTTTGTGGTATCTCTGCCAAGTTCACTTGTGACATATTCATATCATCTGAGGAGGACGTTAAATCAAACAGTCTTTAAAAGCACTAATCCAAAGAAGAGTGTCAAAAATAAAAGCAGCAAATGCAGAATCCAAGAAATGTGAAGGATTTGAGTTGAAAGATTTCTCTTTTGGAAATATCTGGTGGGACAGAATTTTCTGGGGAGGAAAGGAGCTTAAAAAAAGACTACAGGGTTTGGATCTTTATGAAGAATTGCACTTGTAAGATTTATAGGTGAAGAGCAAGATTAAACTCTTGTTTTGATATCGTCTTGCCTCGAAATACAGAAGATGGACTCGATGACCCTGTCCACTTCTAGCTTGCTATGTCTATGCAAGCCAATCCATCTACTACTGAGGGACTGATTTAATCTGCAAGATATTAAGCCAACAACCTAAATCCAGGCACTGAAATACTCCATTAAGAAAAAGAGCTGGAGAAGAATCCTTAGGAAATGGAGGACCCCAATGTTTTGGTTTCACACTATCCCCAGAATCAATTACTGATAGTAAGCTCCTCGAAGGCAGAGAACTTAGCTAGCATATGTTGTCTTTACACATCACAGTTATTTCCATATGTGTTGGAAAACTGACTGAATGAGAGGTCAGAATGAGGAAGAGATCATTCTGCATCAATGTTTAAAAATGTCAAAAGTCTTTGTTCTTTTGATGTCAGCTAGAAGAACAAATTATTTCACATGACAGGTTCTGAATATGATTTAATTAATATAGGAAAGATTAGGATTTGAATTGAGATGTAGGCTAGCCAGTGTATATTTCTTAATTTTTGGAATTCGAATACAGAAATTGAATTTCTGAATCAGTAGAATAAAAGTATAATTGAAAAACAAAGGGGTTTGGGGTGATAAGTACTAAGTTTCATGTTCATAGAAAAAAACACAATAAATATTAGCTTATACTATTATGTCTAATTAGAAAGGATACTCTGGACATTAAAATAAACCCAACAAAAATGCAAAACAACAAATACCACCCACCCATATCCCCATTGACCCTGTTGGGATTCTGACCGAGCTGACTCTAGAGCTCGTTACCACTACTTAGTCTAGAAGCAGGGAACTGCAGGTTGAGTTTCTGTGACTCAGCTTATTTGGTCTGCTAAAGGAGGCTTTCTTCTATCTTACTATACCCTCTTTCTTCCTAGGGCCCAGATGTCTGTGTTTCACCCACCTCACTAAACCAGATCAAAAATACTTCTGTACTTATGAAAAGATAGGAAAAAGTGAGTCTACTATAAGGTAAAAAAAAACAAAAACCCAACAACTTCTGTTGGTCTGTGGCCCTCTAGAACCAGTCTTATTGTATGGATAATGGTCTGTCTGCACTTGTGGGAAAGTCATTGGCCTTGCTGATTGGGTCTGGGAGCATTGTTTGGAATAAAAAAAACTATATCTACCAGGGTGGGAGAATAGGAAGAATATCATCAAGTTCAATTTGTTCCAGGGTTTCCTAGTTGGCTACCTGATGGAAACTTGCCTCGCTGGTAGGTCCCTGGCATACAACAAGGAAATCCAGTTGACTGATTTCTGAAAGAGGTGATGGAATCTGGCTGGTGGATGGTGTGTTTCCTCGCTGGGATTTCTCCTGTCCATCAGCCCAGTGGTATAATTTAATCAAGAATCAAATAGGTAGGGAGCATCTAAGATTCTTATTAAGGCACCAAGTCTGGGGACTCTGTTCCCCCCTTCCACCCTACCCACTCCAACTTAAACATAAATTGTTGAGGAAAGAATACAAGGCCTGGCAGATGACGAGAAATGGGATCTCTATGAAAGGGCTCCTCCCAAGCTGAAAACTTTCATTAGCCACTTTTCATAAGGGGTCACACGGTTCTCCTTTCTGCCATCTTTTAGGGAGGGCTGGGGTTTTTTAAAGGCTTCCTGATTATACCACCCTTTCTCTGATCTTCCAGCTCCCATCTTAAGGTCAAGGAAAAATTCAAAGGCCAACTCTTCCACCAAGGCTCGGGGTAAAGTAAGGAGTACTACTCAATAGCCAATGAGCATTAGGTATCTTAAAGGAATTTTATCAAACATTGCTTTTCTACACTTCACAGATGATTAAATGGAAAGCTCTAATCTCTTACGAGAATGATTATTTATAATGATTTGGAAAATGCAGTTCAGCATCTCCTGACTTTGCATGGGCCTCATATGTAGGTTTCAATTATCCCTGCTTGTCAGGATCCAAACGGGGCAAATACTGCAGTCTGGCTCACAAAGGTTCCCCCCACCCCTGCCCGTCCCTACAACTGCAATCTGGCTCAGAAAGATACCCCGCCTCCCCCCTCCCCCCAATCTGGCTC
>NC_058136.1:29804131-29842438 GCF_016433145.1 Gracilinanus agilis | reverse complement strand
ATACACATATACACACACACACATATATATATGTATATATATATATATATATATATATATATATTTATATAGTTTAATCAAGCTCTACTGTCAAGAAGAGCCCTTCTCCAAGTGAAGTCTAGGGAAAGACTAAAACTTTGTTAAGTCCCAGAATGGAAAGGGGACAAGCCAGTAGACTGCCCAAACCACTCAAAACAAATGCCATCACTCTCTCCTATCCCTTTTTTGTTCTTTATTACCTGACAGCAGAGAATTAGGACAGCTGGTGAAAACAAAGGACAACCAAGCAAACCCTCTAACAGCTTAATGGCTGGTATCTTTAGAGCGGCACTGCTGTGTTGCTTTGTCTTCTACCAACACTGGTACTCTAGATATTATTGGGACATCTCCCCGGGAAGTTTGACAATGAAAATTGTCACTGAAGATCAAGTGTTTGGAGAGCACAAACCCTCAGGAATGAATCCTGACCAATAATGAAGCAATAAAAGGCTATTTTTTCTTTTCTTTCTGGCTCATAGGAGTATAGATTTGGGGGACAGCTATATGATTTATAAAATTTTAATCTCTGCAGGTTCTCTGTGTCTAAATTCTCTTATACACAGGGAAGACATTTATGCTTTATTTCTCAGGAATCTGTCATCTTCAAAAAGTGCTCTCTTTCCTTTTTTTTAGTTTTAGTCAGTGTGGACATGAAACGAGACTGCAGGGAATGGAGTGTTCTGTAAAGCATAGAAGGGGTACACAGTTGGAAAGCTGTAGTAGAAATTACCCAGAATAGCTAGATAGACTTAACATATACTACTTGGGAGATGTAGTGTCCACTTACATTGAATGATTCCTTATTCCCACAGATATCAAAAGAGGCATGAAAATGAACACACAAAGCAAAAAATGTTTCCCAAATAAGTGGAGTTCCACCAGTGATCGTCAGTGCGTTGGAAGAGGTAGAACCATGGAATGATGTTGGTGATGGTTCAACTAAATTAGGACAGGTGGGCTTCTAGGCGAAGCCAGTAGAGTCCTTGGCGGATATATCGAACCAGGTTGGTCATTGTGCTGTGTTGAGTCAAAGGCCCCATCAGTGAATCTAGATCTGCAAAGAATTCTGGAAACAAGAACACAGATCAGTTAAGATTGTTCAATGGCATTGGGCAAATTTTCTGTGGAGAGCTAAGCCAGGTCTACACGATAACCTCCCAATCTTCCCAACCCCACCACTTAAAACTTAAAGAGTAAAAAAGTCAAGTATGTGGCTCCTTACTTTGTCCATCAGATGCCAAACATTTCTTTTATTATTTTCAATAATATTGATATCTTTTGTTTTTAGATGACCTACGTATTCAACTATATCTTCTCTCCTACCTAACAAACCATATCTTGTAATACAGAATAAAACAGAGGGTGAGGAAAAGCACTTCAAAAAACACTAAACTAACTCTAGACCCGTGTTGGCAAAGCTGTGGCACAGGTGCCAAGGCTGCATCCGTTCCCCTTCTCTACAGTGCCGAAGAGCATTTTTGCATGCCCTGCCCCCTATCCAGCTACCCAAAGCAAAAAGTTCTTCCCTCTGCTCTCTGGGGTAATGCGGGGGCCACACAATCTTGAAAACATTTGCCAATGTTGCTCTAGACTAAGAAAGTCCCCAAATGTTGTTTCTTCAAAGAAGAGAGGGAGGTTTGTTTTCTCATTCCTTCTTTAGGGTCAATCTTGGTCATTATAGTAATATGGTTTTCAGGTATGTTTTTTGGGGGGGTGGCATTGCTTCCATTTTCATTGTTGCCTTAAATTGTGGATATTGTTTTCCCCCGGTTCTGCTCACTTCATTCTGCACTGGTTCATGTAAATTTCTCCATGCTTCTCTGAGTTCTTCACATTCACTGTTTCTTATAGTATAGTGCTATTCTATTATATTCATCTCCCATAATTTTTCTGTAGCCATTCCCCAATGAATGGGTTTTTACTTGTTTCGGATTCTCTGCTACTATAAAAAAGTACAGCTATAAAAAATTTGGTATATATGGGATGAATTCCTTGGGGTACAAATTTCTGAGGTTATAGGATTTCAGGTTTGGACAGGCCCTGGCATCTAGTCCAACACCTCTATATTCTACAGAGAAGGCAACTGAAAGCCTCTGAAAGCTGGGCTGTAAACCTATGTAATAAGGGTTGTAATAGTTGTTGTTCATTTGTTTCTGACTCTTTGTGACCCCATTTGGGGTTTTCCTTACTGAAGGGGGTTGCCATTTTCTTCTCCAGCTCATTTTACAGATGAGGAAACTGAGGCAAACAGGGTTAAGTGACTTGCCTAGACACACACAGCCAGTAAGTGTGAGGCCAGATTTGAATTCAGGATGAGGAATCTTTTTAAGTTTAGGCTCAGTGTTCTCTCTATCCACCGTGCCACCTCACTGTTCCCACAGTGGCAGTAGCTTAGTAGTTTAGTTTAGTAGGAAGTTTACAAAGCATTTTATGTTATCTCATTGGTTCCTCACATCACCCTATGAAGTAATTATCCTTATTTTTATAGATGAGGAAACTGAGGCTAAAAAAGTTCCTTGCCTAAATTAAATGAGGTAATATTTGTAAAATGTTTAGCGCAGTACCCAGCATGCACATAGTAGGTGCTTTATAAGTTCTTATCTCTGTCAGGCTCACATAGCTAGTAAGTATCTTAGTCAGGATGCAAAGTCAGAAATTCAAGACTCTTAAATCCAGAGCTTCTCTCACTCTGCTACCTACCTTCCTTGGGCCAGTGTAGATAGGTTGAAAAGGGAATGATGTGCATGGACCTAAGTTGGAATTTTCCTATCCCAGGGTATGGGAATTGAATGAGTTACAGCCCTGGGGATAAAAGAAGCAGCAAAGATGCCTTGGGTCTGGCTGCCTCCCAGGAGATGAGTCACGGTATGCACTCATATCATCAATGGATAAAACGAAAGCCAGAGTATAACAAATGTATGATAAGCAGTGTTTCAAGTCAGTGAATTTCAGAGGAGATCAGAGTTGTTCTTTAGGGGATAGAAGTTATTCATTTAAGGGAAGAAAGTTGAAATGGAACCCTTTTACTTGGGAAGAGAAGGAAAAGGGAAGATAGGCTATATAGAGAAAGCTATGAATAGTGACTGTAACTAAAATGGAAAGGCAGATCCTGGCAAGAAGGGTTTAGTTTGATTTTCCTCTTCTGTGTCTGGCAGACTCCCCCCAGCCACCCACCCCCACACAGTGGGTATTTAATAAATGCTTGATTGCTTGCTGAATGATGCAGGCCAAGCCACTTTTCCATCTCAGTGAATGGCGGGGGCTTAGAGCATCTTGCCAAGGTTTTGTAAGATTTCTTGTCATTTGCCCTTTGGGATTTTTTTACTTGAAATGGCCTTTTCCCCTTAGTGGCCAGTATTCAGAAATCCTTGACAAACTTACCAAAAGCCTGTGTCTCAGAGGTATCAGAGTAAAGGAGAAGTTAGAAGCCTGTATTATATTAGGCAGGGAATGTCAGGTAGGAAATCTACTGGTGGCAGGAATGCCAAAGAAGCAGTTGCCTCAGTCTTGGGGACCAGGGAGTTAATCTGGAAGAGAGCGGTGTCTGGGGCCCTTCATACTTTATACAAGAGGCCCTTTCCTTGCACCAAGGCTATCAAGGAGCTGAAGCTGTGGACTATTTTTCCAATTGACAATGCTAATCAATCCAAAGAGAAGTACTGGATTTGGAGAAGGCTTGGGCTTTCCTCCTTCCTCTGCTCCCTGTGGCCTTGCACAAGGCACTGCCTTCCCTGTTCTGGATCTCAGCTTTCAGCCCTAAGTTCCCTGCCACTGCTAAGTCCTCTAAACCTATATTCTCTGACTGTACTTCACTGCTGGCAGATTGAAAAGACTGTGGTATAAAAACGACTTTCTGGGCATTTGAGCATAAATGACTAAGAATTGGACCAGATGATGCCAAATTGGGTTTTCTTCCCTTTGAGCTTATTATAAGCTGACTAATAGCATTTTCAGCACTACTGGCTAAAGGCCAGAGCTATTTTGATTCAACATCAAGCAAGACACTGAATGGCTCCTTGACAAACTGTGCTAATGACAAGATTAGCACCATCTCACTCTAACAACAGAGAAGGAGCCACACGTTGCTGTGGCAAAGTTCTGACGGTACAGAGATGAGCCCTTGTTTCAAATACAGGGCTTCATGCAATTAGTAGAATGTCAACTGTCCAAAATATTTGGAAATCCTCATCCTCAGAAAGCATTATTTCTCTTTGTTGGGTCTTACCCAGGACAGAACATCTCCCACAATGCTAGAGAACACGTTTTGGCAAATGTCTAGCTCCCTGCTTACTTAATATCTTGCTTCATATTGCTTCATATTGAGTATTGACTCAATGGGTTACTCTACCTGTAATGGATCCTTGCATCATTTTCATGGGCTACTATGTCTGAGGCTTTAAAGGCTGCATTTGGATCAATCACGTAAAAAGAGGCAACCAGGTAGTACAGTGAATAGAATGCTATAGTGGGCTCAGAAAGACCCAAGTTCAATCCCATCCTCAGACATTTATGGGTTCTGTGACTGTGGGTAATTCACTTCACCTCTGGCTGCCTCCATCTCATCATCTGTAGCTTTGTCATAATAGGACTTATATCAAATGAGATATTTGAAAAATGCTATATAAATTCTAGCTATTATTAAGAAGCTTTCTTGAAATGCAATCTGTCTGCAATTGCCTGCTGGGTCCTCTCTCATGTTTTTGTTTTTATTTTAAATCTTTTTTATTTTTATTTTAATAAATTTCCACATAACTTTTCTAAAGTTCTATGATCCAAATTGTGTCCCTCCCTTCTCCCCCCACCCAGCCCCCACCCTTCTGGGGATGGCAAGCAATTTGAACTGGGTTATACATGTATTATCATGCAAAACATACTTTCCATATTATTCATTTTTAAGTGAATAATCTCATAGAACCAAAAACCCCAAACATAAACCCAAATCAAGAAGTGAAAAGTCCTATGTTTTCATCTGCATTCCCACTCTAGCAGTTCATTCTCTGGAGATGGACAGAATTCTTTTTCAAAAGTCCCTCAGAATTGTCCTTGATCTTTGTATTGTCGTTAGTAGCAAAGTCTATCACATTTGATCATTCCATAATATTGCTTTTCCTGTGCCCAGTGTTCTCCTGGTTCTGCTTATTTCACTCTGCATCAGTTCATGTAGGTCTTTCCAGCTCTTTCTGAATTTCTCATGCTTTTACAGCAAGGCTACTCTTGATCAGTAAGTGCACTGACCATTCTGAATGATAAGGATTTTACAGAGATAAGAAAGCAAGCATGTGGCTGGCTGGTTGCTTATTATCTTTTGCTTTTCATTTCTTCTCTTTTCTTAGTAAAAGTATTATTTATAATCTTTTCCTGTTCTTTGGTAATCTTACCTCTTTGAGGTATCTCAAGAATTAATCCCAAGTGCCTTTAAATTATATAATTTTTCTAAATGTACTAAGTTAGGTCCAGCCACTCTTAACTTCATCCCCTTAGGTGCCTTTTCCATGTGTATCAGTCAGTCAGTAAACATTTAGTAAGGACCCACTATGTGCCAGGCACTGTGTCAAACTCTGGGGATACAAATATGCAAAAAGGCCAGTCCCTGCCCCCAAGTAGCTCACAACCTAGTGGGGGTAGTTGGTGAGGGGGCATGGTGGAAAAGATAGAGAAGAACCTCAGTAGTACAGCCAGGTGAGAAATGAGGAGAAGTTCTGAATTGAGCTCTCAGAACATCTCTGTGTATACATACATATGTCCTACCTATACAAACATGCTTTCTACCCCTGCCAGAAAAGCACTGCTTTTGTAGTCAAGAGCTGGATTTAAATTCTACCTCTAAGTCCTTGCTAGATCTATTATCCTGTGACTGCTGAACAGACTCAAGAGAAAGGACTGTGTCCCTTTTGTCTTCTTACTCTCAGTGATTAGCATAGTATCCACCTTATGGTAGATCCATAGGAGGGAGTATGTGTGTAGAAGTGTGGGGTGGGGAAGGAATGTGACCCTACAGAAGAAGGAACTCAGAGGAAACATGATAGCTGACTTCAAGTATTTGACACTTTCATTTAGAAGAAGGATTCAACTTGTATTGGGCACTCACGGATAGAAGAAAGGTCAATGACTTTAAAGTTGCAAATAGGCACATTTAGATTAGATGCCAGGAAAAATCTGGAAACAATTATAGCAGATTGGACTGCCTTGGGAAATAGAAGGTTCGTCTCCTATGGTCTCAAAGCTGAAAATGGATGCCCACTTGTTGACTCTGGTATAACAGCGGTTCCTTTGGGGGAATGGGTTAAAGTTGACGGTGACTAAACTCGAATCCATTTGCTCCTGAGTATTTTTGCGCTCTTTTAACTCTTACACTCCCTGGTCCTCTTCTTGATACTATCTGTACCTGTTGGATCTGGCAATTAAGAGAAGTTGATAGTGCCTGAGAAAGTCTGGCCTGGTGGATGCAGTGCTGGCATTATAGTCAGCAAGACTGCACTTGAATCCTGCCTCAAACACTTACTAGCTGTGTGAACCTACTTAAATCATTTAAATTCACTAGACCTCAGTTTCCTAATCTGTAAAATGGTGCTGATAATAGCATCAGTAACATCCTTCTCCAAGGGTTGTTGAGAAGATCAAATAGTGAATTCATGCATTTATTGTCATTTTCTGACCTTAAGTTTAACTGTGAGCTGAATTATTATTACTACTTAAGGAAACAATACCAGGAATTTTGTCTGTTCACAGGGGGACTGTATAAACATAATATGCCACTAACAATCCTTGGATGCAATAGAAGGTTCATGTGAGCTAGTATAAGAGGAGAATTAACTGAGCAGAGTGTTGGAAAATTCTACTGAGATAAAGAAATGCCTGAATCAAAGGAAATTCTTAATCAAACAAGATAAGTCTTTACAACTGAATATCTGTGACATTTGGCCCCTAAATCTTTTCAAAAAAAGCCTAGTCATATAGCAGTGGCATTTAACTACAAAACACCAATACAAGAACTTGACCATATCACACAATAAAGCAAATGTATCTGTGTACATACATATGTTATGTATATACACCTATGCCTAAAGGTAGACTTCACATAGCATTGTCATGACCAATGCTGTTCGCCACTAAAGTCAATCAATATCCCCAGCACAGAGTTCCTCACTCTGTCACCCTGCTCAGTGTGGTCCCTTACCTTACATCTTAGAATCAATAGTATATATTGACTCTCAATCCACCGAGCCATCCAGCCAGGCCTTGAGATGGGAGGTCCTGGGTTCAAATCTGGCCTCAGACACTTCCTAGCTGTGTGACCCTGGGCAAGTCACTTAACCCCCACTGCCTAGCCCTTACTGCTCTTCTGCCTTGGAACAAATATGTACTATTGATTCTAAGATGTAAGGTAAGGGTTTTTTTTTTTAAAAAAAAGGCCCAGCTAGTCTCAAATAGTGGTTGTAGCTGTTAGGCCCAAAGTAGACCTTTGGGACCATCTCCATATGCAGATATCATATGTCTGGGTGAAAGGGCTTTTAGTTTTGCCTATGGTACCTTGATTAGGAGCAAAATGGCTTTTAAAAAATGAGCTGTGGAACTCTCATTCAAGACAGGTATTTCTTCTCCCTAGTCGCCCACCCTGCCGCCCCTAATCAGGGAGGTAAAACTCACGCTCAGGGTCCCTTTTACACTTCTCTCGTGAAAGATGATGGGTAGTTACATTGGTAGTTCTCTAATATTTCATTACCACTGTCACTACATGAAAATATTGAGAGAACCCGAGTCCCTGCTCGGAAATGCAAGATGTCTTTTCATTACAGACACTAATGACTATACTGAAAGCAGAACCACCTTAGTTCAAATAAGAAAAAAAACATAGCATTTTGTGGAGCCTTAATTAATTTGCTAATCATTCTGTCCTACTGCCCTTGTTCCTTAGTTTCAGGCTTTATTATAACACACATAATGGAGTGTACACGTGTCTCTGTTAAGTTCTGTTAGGTCTGCTTCCCTCCCTACACCCAGCTGAAGTTCTCTCATATCAAAACAGTTAAGGGACTATACATATCTCAACCCTTGAGGCACATTCCTCCTTGGAAACCAGAGAGAGCAGCCATTACCAATGAGACACTAAAGCACCAATGAATACTCTTCTGCCCCGCCACCTCATGTAAGAACCACATTATAGAGGGGGTGGTCAAATAGTCACCTCTGTTCTCTCTGGTCAGTCTGTCTGCCATGTCCCAGTGTTCATAACCTCGAAGTACATTATTAGTGATGTTGACATGGCTAGCAGCCATGTGGTGGATTCGGTGAGGAATGACAATAGGTCCCAAGGATGGTAAAGCACTTGATGAGGAAGGGCTGAGGGACAATGGTGACATTACTTCAGCACTCCTAGAGAAAGGAAAAAAAAGAGTCTCATTCTCATAGCCACATCATCTCCTTTCCTTTGTCAAGCACAGCTGAAATCTTTGCTGCTGCTGTTGTTTACGATTTTTTCAAATGGCTAAAGACATTTTTTGATGAATAAAAACAAATCCAAGAGCAGTTTGGCATCAATAATTGGGTGTATCTGAGACAAGTTCCATGAGGGTGTTCCACTGAGGCTCTAGTGCAGGGGTTGGCAACGTATGGCTCTCGAGCCATATCTGGCTCTTTTGAGGGCCAGATATGGCTCTTTCTGCAGGAGCCATAAAGTCCATTTTTTTCAGGCGCTGTTACAGGAGCAGCACTGGGAGCACTGTACGGCTCTCACGGAATTACATTTTAAAAAATGTGGTGTTTATGGCTCTCACGGCCAAAAAGGTTGCCGACCCCTGCTCTAGTGTATTGATTGCATTCCTTATGATGGCCAGGAAGGATGGGATTTCAGTAACCCAACCGGTGAGAGAGTGCTGTACAGAGTCTGAACTAGGGAGTGTGTGCTGGGGGCAAGCACTCTCTGCTGTACAGTAGACAGTGGCTCTCGACATCAACACATGGTGAGTCTACTGCCTGGGAAAGAGCTTAGACCAGTGCTATAAAAGACCAGAAATGCTGCCAATTCCCTCTAAATTGGGTACCCTAGAGCAGTGGTATTAAATTCAAATAGAAAGAGATTACTGCAGGTTGCATATTGACCCCGAAAACCACAAATTAATGTCATCCATGTAGTATTTTGATTTATTTGATAAATCATTTCCCAATTCCATTTGAATCTGGTTCAGCCACACTTGGGAGTTTTGTACTATGCTTTGCTTGTGGCCCCCAAATTTGACACCTTTGCCCCAGAGTAAAGGCTACTTGTCTGGCCTCCATCATGTTTCCCCCTAGATTTTGAACACTCAGAAGTGAAGCCCTCACTTTCTCTGACCATGGTGCCCGGCTATGCTCTAGGTTGGCCAGCTTGTTTGTGGTTTTAAGTGACCCTCAAAATGATGCTCCCTAAATATATACCGAAATGTATGTGAATGTGAATGTATTGATGTTTGGGGCACAAATATCCCAGTCTTTCAGAGGAAGGAAATCTCTCATGGCCATAATGATTTTCCTACCTGCTACTAGAAGCAATGATTGGCAGTTAGTAAACACTCGATGGCCCATTATTGGAGTGTTTTGTGGAAACCACAATGACAGTTTGCTACAAATCCAGTCACCATAATAAGCAAAGTTCAACTCTTAAAAGCCCCCTGTGGAGCAGTCTTAGAAACTTAAGGCAAAGTAGGCCCATGAATGTCTCACTAGGGTTCTTGAAGCCCCGTTCTGGACATCTGCTTTTAATTGCTGACAGTTCATCTGTGTGCTGCCTAAATAAAGAGGAATGTTTTGAGTTATCCACTTAGTGTAGGACTAATGTCCCAATATAGATTTTCTTTTAATTCTAACACTAGCAATTAGGAATCATCTGCTGGCTGCCCACTGTGTAGGGGTCATCTGTGGCTATCTCTCCTCATGTGGTTTAGATTCATGTGGCTGAAAAATCACTCAGGGCCATTCTCTCTGGAAACAGATTTCCAAATCCACAATCAAGGTTTGAAAATTCCTCAGCTTCCCATCTTCCTTCAAACTGTCTGCTCAAGCAAACATACTGGAAAACCCATGGAGGAAACCAATGTGAGAGAAGAGAAAGAAATGCCTCGTTAGGAACACGCTGTGTCCGTTTCTATCTTCTCTTTCATTCCTTATTTTTGTCTTTTAAAGGAAAATTCCACAAAGAAATCTTGATAATTTCCTCTCTGTCAACTGTTGCTACACATTAGAAAACAAGGGTGCCTTCATGTCTGATAATCTCCTGCTGCACAAGCCCCTCAAATCACAGTCAGTGAATACTTCCTCCCAGAATGGCCGTGTGTACCCCCTAATCGGGAAAGTGCATGGATGAATGAGGGGAAAACCCCATATAATCTCAAAGCATGGGAAAGCTGAATGTTGGCAGAGAATATCTGAGAGTGATTAGCAACTGTGTGCTCCCCACCTGGTCAAAGGAGTGTGTGGCTACATAGAGCCCCTTCTGTAAAGCATGTTTAAGCTCCCCTTGGTTTAGGCTGGTCTGTAGGGGAAAGTATCGAATGGCAATAAGTAACTCAGTCTTCATGCCCGTAGATCTTTGCCTCCACATTAGGCTTCTGATTGCCTGGTATAAAGTGGCGTGGGATTCTTCCTGCCATCTTAGTAACAGTCACTAGATGCCATGGTTCTTATAGGAACGCTACATTCCTTGTGGACGGGATAATACAAAGTATTATTGGCTGCATCCAAGCTGTGTGTGGGCAGAGTCGGGAGAATAGTCAATACAGACTTGCTCCATTTTTGCAGCCTCCAACCGCTACATAATAGACCATCCCTATGTCATTAATTAGGAGAAAAAGTCTGCAAACACAGCACCGGGATTGATTGGATAATGAATTGGACTTGGAGCATTTTGGTTTTCACAGGAAGCTGTGAATTGACATTAGAGAATGGGCACCTGAACTCAGTATTTGTCCTAGTGAAATGAAAAGAATAAGATATTCTTGATCTAGAATTGTTATAACACCATGATGTCCGGGAGAAAAAAGTTGTCAGTGGACTATCCATTTGTTGGAATTCCTCTGATTCACGCCAACACATCAGGAACTACTGATACGGTCAGAATCAGGCAACTCCTTCACTTTTGGAGATGGAGACCTCTTTAGAATTGACCAGCCTAGAGAACTGGCTAAGGGTTAGAGAAGTTAATTGCTGCCTAGGCCATACAAACTTGTGTCATAGATGGGACTCTGGAACCTAGGTTTTCCCAACTTCAGGCCCCATTGCCTCTCTGATTCTTTGACAGATGTATCGTACGTTCATTACAACAGTCCCGAGAATGGCTGTTCCTAGACCGCACCTTTTTAGACCACAGACCCCTTTCTGTTGTGGCTGACCTGAGCACCTAGAATGTTTTAGGTAGATACCATGGTAGATCCAAATAAAAGGAAGATCCTGACCCTATCTTCCAAGTCTAGCAGAAGAGAGAAGACATGTATGCAGATAAGTTTCAGCTAAGGTAGAATGTGGCAAGGAAGGAGAAATAAAAGGCTCTAGGGGTGGGTGGGGGCATCAGAGGAGAAAGGCATCGTTTCTGGCCTTCCCTCCAAGAGGATAACTCCACCTCTTACTTTCTGGGAAAAATATGAAACATAAGTTTCTTTAATTCAAATGAATTCTTCCCTCCAGTCTCAGAGGAATTTCCTTGGCCTTGCTGATGGCTAACTGGTATCTCATTCCATGCTCATTCCTAAAGGCCTTTGCTTCGCAACTCGGTTGGCAACATCTCCAGAGCTGTTCTTCCCACTGTCTAAAAAGCTTTCCCCTCACTCCTCCCATACTGTCATCCAAGTATGCACAGGTATTTCTCTTACTTTTAAAAACAACCCAAACCAAATCCTCATGGCTTTACAGAACCCTTATAGCTTGCCTATTTCCTCTCCTTTGTTTCACCTCGAATTTCACAAGTGAAGTCTTCATTAATCCTTCTCACTTTGGCTCCCATCCTCATTTTGCCAGTGAAGTTGCTCCTTTCTTCACCTCCTTTCTGCTTTCTTTCTCTTTTCTCTTCCCCAGCCTCTACCTCTCTCTCCCCTTATGGTTTCCATGACACTAACCCCTTTTGGTTCTCAAACCACATCTCTCTTACTGTCTTTTCCCACTCTCTAACCACAAGTGTTTACCAAGTTTCAGTTCCCTGCTCTTCTTGATGTACACAGCTTCTAGGACCAATTTGAGGAAAATCTCCCTCACTAGAAAGGTGGTAAGAGGATGGAATCGCTGCTAAGGGATGCTAAAGTTTCTCTTTTGTGGCGTCAACCCTGTATGACTAGAATGACTGAAATTCAGTCTTGCTTGGAGGCAAGGAGACTGCAGTAATTGACATAGAGAGGTTATTTTTCACCGTATCATCATTCAAAAGCTCTAGGACCTGTCCAAGTGAGTGGGCTTTCTGTATAAAGAGGTTGTTTTCTCAAAACAAACCCAAACTGTTTGAAGGCTTTTTTGAAAGTGACTTGACAAGCTCAAGTATGTATTTAAATTCTTTCATTTTTGAATTTTTTAAATGCTCTTATTCCTTAAGAGCTACTTGTCTGATCCTGCCCATTCTCCATTTGTGTTTAGAGAACAGGTTTCCCTGGGCTTTTCCATTTTTATCTTTTGAACCCTAAAGCAGAATCTTTTTTATCTACTCTGTGTGTCAGTATCAGAGCAGACCCTAATTCAACCATTCAAGTGTGATAAGTTACTGCCTTTTTTAAAATGAAGCTTCTCCTTCATTATGAATATGGAAATGATGTTGAGGAAATTATGTCTGCACCTGTAGTTTCTTCTCTGAGTATTTAGAAAAAGAAGATCAGTTATACTTGAAATAGGAAAGTGTGAAAAGCTACTGACAACAGGAGCTTGTATTTATAAGGGTACTTTTCCCTTCTAAAGTGTTTTCCACATAATTTAATTTACTTTCACATCTGTGTGAGAGATGAGGGACAGGTGGCATCATTTTTACTTGACTGTAGCAAACATTGATTAAACGCCTTGTGTGTGCCAGAAACTGGGGCCATAAAACCTGGAAATGAGCTTAACTCCAGGCCTCAGGGAGCTCCCCCTTTTTGGCCATCAGCTTTGCCTTTCTCTTTTTTCTCCTTCACCTTGCCTCCCTCTCTCCCTCCCTAACCCCCTCCTCTCTCTCTCCCTCCTCACTTTCTTTCACTCAGTTCTTTGATCCTCTCTTATTTTGTTTGTATATATCTTCTGAGAAGCTATATTCTCTCACATCTTGGCTGACTGTCTTATAGCATCCTTTATTCTTTTTCTTGTTCGGGATGCAGTTGTTTAGATTGTCTGCAGTGTAAACGGTAGTAGTTGCTGCTTGTCCTCCATATTACTATTTTTACTGTATTACAGAATATGTATAGTATTTTTGCCTTTTCCATGTTCATGAGTTCTGTGTCCAAACACATATTTTAAATTTTAGTACTGCTTCTGCTCCCCACAAAGTGAGTGCAGTTTATACTCATTTTATCTCAGTCTTATGCCATAGGTTTTCTGGTTTTATTTTTCTGCCTCGTTACAAGCTTTTCGAATTTACTGAAATTATTCTGCTTATTGTTACTTCTCTCCTTTTTATTCTTCTTTCTCCTTGGAATCCCATTTCTTCCTCATTCCCTCCTTTTCTTTACTTCCCTTCCTTTTACTATTGCTTTAGTTTATTTCATTTACTATCTCCTCTTCCTTTCTTCCCCTAGAACCCCTCCTCAGGCATTCTCTTTCCCTCCTTCTCTCTCTATTGACTCTTTCCTCACCTTCTATAAGCACGCTCAGGCATATTGAAATCCTTACTAGTCTTGGCCTAGTCCCTGCTAATCCCTTGTGTTATCTTCTGGAATCATCTCAACTGCCCCTTTTCCTTTCCTATGTCTTAGTCCCATGTAGCTGGGCTTCTGCCACTACTTCTAGATTCAAACTTCACAAGCTGATGGACAGCCTTTTCTTAGTCATCGTCCTCTTTGACTTCTCCTTAGTGCCTACGAATTCAAAACCCATCTCTCCACAGAAACCTCCCAGGTTTCGGTGTCTATCTAGTCACACACTGTTGACTGCTTTTTCAGTCTTTCTAGATGTCTGGTAATCATCTCAAATTCAGTTTGACTAAAACAAAACCCATTACCTTCCATTAATGCAAACTTCGGTTTCCATTGAGTGGGCCACCATCACTCCAGTCAGTCCATTTCTCAACCCTGAAATCTTCCTTCATTTTACTTCCCTGCATCCTCCTGAACCTGATATCTAGGCGCTTGTAAGACTTCTCTATCTTGGCTTCACAGTTTCTCCTCTCTTCTCTCTCCCACACAGCCAACACCAGAATTCAGACTCGACCTTTATCGCGCATTGCCTAACCTACTGTGATAACCTCCTAAGTGGTCTCCCGGCTCCAGTCTCTCCCCTCATCTTTCACACAGCTTCCAAAATGAGTCTTCCTAAGGCACAGGTCTGATTGTGACCCTGCTTGCTCAAAAAGCCAGGTGGCTCCTCACCATTACTCTAGGATAAAACATAAGCTACTTAGCTTAATATTCAAATCCCTTCACAATCTGGCTCCTGTCTATCTCTCCAGGCTTACTGCACATTAATCACCACACTCCTCCCCACAATCCCCTTTAGAAACTTAACTTCTCAGCCAAACTGGGTTACCAAGAGTTTTCCATTGAACTAGACACATCATGGCTCCCCTTTGTATATTTGCATAGCTCCTCCCCATTTAAGCGACAAACATTTTATTAAGGGCTTCCTGTGACATGGCCCCTACCCTCAAAGAGTTTAGATTCTACCGGAAGGATCACAAGGCTGTAGACAAAATAAAGACACAGCGATTTGTGTATGGTGGGGCGTTAAAAAATAGGAGAAGTGGCACTTGAGCAGAGCCTCGAAAGGAACTAGGGATTCCAAGAGGCAAAGATGAAGAGAGAAAGCATACTAGGCCTGGCAGACATCCTGGGCACAAAAGCATTGAGGTGGCAGATGGAATGTCATGAATGGGACAAATTGATCGATTTGGTTCATAGATGGGGAGAAATGTCTGATCAGCCTGAAAAGCTAGGACAGAGCTAGACTGCGAGATGCTTAAAGCACCCAACAGATCTGTTTGTATTTATCCTTGAGGCAATGGAACCACGGAAGCTTCTGTAGCTGGTACAAGGACAATGTAATCCCTGGGTTTTAGGAAGAGCAATTTAGTAGCTGTGGAGAAGATAGAGAAGAAGGGAGGATATTGGATGCAGGGAGACCAATTAGGAAGCCTCTGGACTAGTCTAGGCTAGAGGAGAAGAGGACCTGAGTGAAAAAAAAAACCCACAGACAAGTTGAGGAGATATGATTGAGAAGACCTAGCCGCTGATGTCTTCCTTCAAGACATGCTTCTGGGGCCACCTCTTTGGTGAAATCTTCCTAGTTATCCCTCCCCTTGTTACTATTTATAAATGCATAACAAAATGACTAGCAATTGGGCAACTGTATTCTGTTCTGTCTATTCTATGTGACCTGCATGAAGGAGATACTCAATGAATGATTTTTTAAAAAACTCAATTGCTGAGTTATCCCTGCTTGCTGCCAGAGGGGGGAAAATCCAGAGCTTTTAACCGAAGTCATTTAGTGCCATTAGTATATACTCTCTTTTCCATCTCCAAATTGGTCTATACAGCCTCCCGAGTATGTCACAGACTATATCTATCTTTCAAAATCATACTCTTAAAAGAATACTTGGACAGAGGTAGAAGGGATCTCAAAAAGACCTAGTCCAACTCCCTCTCCTGGCAAAGGAGGAAACTGAGGCATAGGGTGCTTCATTGCCTTGTCCACAATCAATGACTAGTCAGTGTTCTGTAGAAGCTGGACTGGAACCCAGGTATCCTGATGCCCCCCCAGAGAACAAGGGCCCTGAAATATTGATGTTCTTCTGACAAGGCCACACTAGTGAGACTGTTTCATTGGGACTCAAAACATCATTATATGATAACAATTTTATATTTTAGGTCAGGGTATTTTAGCATTAAAATAAAAATTGCCATGATGGCTCCGATAATTGGTTGACTAAGTGCCTTTCCATTTCCCTCGCTGTTCTGTCTTTAGTTTTATTAAACAGCACTTACCATATATCAATGAATATTTCATTGGTCTTTCATTACTGAGCAAATTATTGAAAAATTGTTGTATTGGCAGTTAACTCTCCTTTAACTCCCTGAAATGGTGATACTCGCCGCCTAATTAGTGGCTCTCTTTATGACCCTCATTTGGCTTAAAGATCAATGGGACCAAGACTTTGGTATCAAATCACCCTTCAACTTCTCAGTTCTGCCCTTTGCTGAGCCTGAGCCAAGACCTATGGGATACACAAAAACCACCCTCATTGAAGAACTGGGTTTCATTCTGGAGTTGTAAATGTCACAGTATTTTCAGCGTAGAAAATCATTCCTTTTCATGAAGAAGCAAGTCATTTTTAGAAGATACTTACTTTCCATAGTTTCCCCACGGTATCTGGGCAGCCTTGGACGAAGTCTGTTGAGAGAGAGAGAGAGAGAGAGAGAGAGAGAGAGAGAGAGAGAGAGAATATGAATGTGGAAATCTATTTTGTAATTTATTAATTCAGAAACAGATGGAAGTGAGATTTAAAGTACATTAATATTGATTACAGCGTTCCTGGCTGCCTCCTGTTTCGTTAGCAGGAGCTGGAATGTATGTATGCAGCTTGTCAGCACCCAATGCACAGTGCTTGATGAAAATAGCTGGTTAGGATAATTAGTGGGCCTCAATCAGGACCATGAAAGTCACTTGATGAAAGATATGAGCTACTAAAAGGCCCAGTGAAATCAGAGTCAGTTTTCTAAGAAGTGGCTTAATTATCCTTGTAAATTTACTTTGCAAAACAGGTTCTTCTGAGTGAGTGCAAGAAGCTGGTCACCTTTAGCAGGAAGAAACAACTTCCCAGGTGGTGGGATGCCACCTGCAAGGCAGGCCAGACCATTTGAAGTAGGCAGGATCTTTGGGAAGGTGGCCTGTAGATGGGAATTCAAGTGGCCCTCTCAAGGATCTTTGGCATGTCATTTGGCCACTCGCTTCATTTGAAAGGGAAACTCTTTTGCTACTTGCTGGTTGAACTGTGATGACTTAAAGACCCAGGTATCTCTCTATATATTTGTGCACCAGCATTTACGGAGGACAGAAAATTCCAGGAATCCCTCTCAGGCCAACAGAAACAGGACCAGCACTGAGCAGGGTTGGCGCTCGGCCAGCCATATCTAGATAGGGAAGCAAGCCTTGTGATGAAGGGGCTTACCAACACGCCTCCCCTACCCTCACACACTCCCAGCATCACCTACTACCTACTGTCACTGTCCAGTGGTCACTGACAGGGGGACAAGGGTAAGAACCCTAGGAATAGCAGCATCCCCGGACCAGTGCCTCTGATTCCAGCCATAATCCAGGCAAGCAACTCTTGTGGAGATGTAACATGCCAACTGACTACAGGGCCTGCAGCCCATACCTCGTCGGTAGCACAGCTACTGAAAACCCAGAAAAGAAAGTTTTGACCAGTCAGGTCCTTGGGATTGTCAAATGAGTCAACATCAGGGTTTTGTCATTCAGCCATTTTGATCCTGTCTGACTCTTTGGGACCCTGTTTGAGGATTTCTTGGCAAAGATACTGGAGTGGTTTGCCCTTTTTTTCTCCAGCTCATTTTATAGAGAAGAAAACTGAGGCAGACAGGGTTTAAGTGACTTGCCCAGAGCCACTCAGCTATTAAGTGTCTGAGGTCGTATTTGAACTCAGGGATATATATATATATATATATATATATATATATATATATATATATATATATATATACAAACAAACAGGACAGCTACATGGCATAGTAGATAACTGGCTATATATTATATATATATTATATATATATATAATATATATATATATATATGTACTATCTATGCATACAGATAGATCTTTGTTATCTCCCCATCAGAATGGAAGCTCCTGACAAGCTGCGAGTCATGTATCATTATGTTTGTACCCTCTTTAGTCTGGTACCAAATATCTTGCCAACTGCAGCAGTGCTTCGTAAGTCCTAATGGGTTTCTTACTGGCTGCCATCTTGGGAGACTGGGGAATTTCCCACTGGGCACTTCAAGGGTCTGCCTAATCAGCCTGTGCACTCTACTCTCCTGTGCCACAAGGAAAATGATGTCCTCTCTGATTCGTTATAAGCTTCTAGTAGATAATGAGGTGACAATTTCCTTTCCTTGTAGGTTCTGAATTGCTGCAGGAAATGGCATTGCTCAATAACCCTTTGGGTTTTAAGTTGAAGCCCATAGATCCTCAGATGCTGGGCATTTCTGAAGCCTGTCAAATTTTATGTTCAAAGAATCTTGGGCAAATTACTGGATTCTGATGAGGAGCCTTGCTCCCACTACTTAATCCTAGCTGAGAGATCTTGGGGAAGGCACTAAGCCTCGATTTCCTCATCTGCGAAATGGAACCAATAATCCTTCTGGCACCTCCCTCAGGGGATTTTTGGAGAGGGTCCTAAGAGCTAATAGGGGAGAGGGCTCTGAAAGTACAATGCCTTCTCAAAGGTGTGCTGTAGCTTCGGTAAGGGTGTTGACTCTACCCCTTGTCCTGAGCTTTCGATAGTAGTTTGGTTATTGTTGCCTTTTGTGGGAAGGATTTATGGTCAATCCTTGCTCTTCCCCTGCTAAAAGAGACAGTGGGCCTTGTACCTGTGTAATGGTTATTGTCCCTATTCCCACACACTCACTGGTTTTCCCAAAGGGACTACAGTGCGGAGAGGGACAGAAGGCATGCTCTGACTGTAAACATGACTTTCAAATATCACTGAAACTGCCAAAGGCCATTTTTGTTAATCAGGACAATATTGAGGTGACTGAACCATTTTATTTTCTCTTCTGTGACCCAAATCAAATGTAAGCGTAGCACTGGGTCCCTAAGGAGGGGCGGGCAGGACCCTGCAGGAACGAAAGAGGCAATGTCTTCAGCAGCCAGGATAACCTTGCTGGCAAAAATCCTGTTCTTTGCAAATTGACATTTAATAACGTGCCTGTCAGATCTCATTAGTCATTTCATTCACCAGCTCTCTCCAAAAGATACAAAATAAGGATTACCTTAAAATATTCCATCAGAGATCTGGAATACTTCATAGCATGGTCCCGCTTTAGTTTAAACATTCTCAAGTACAGGAGTGATAAGCATCGATAGCTGTGGTAATTAGGAAAGGATTATGTTAATTCCAGTGTTTAATGAAATCTATAAACTGTTTTAAAAAAAGGCAATATCTGTATCTATATCTATATTTTTAGTTTTTCTTCCAAGGTTAGCTAGATTGAGAAATCTAAGAAAGTCATGGAAAAGTGGGGAAGGGGAGGGCGAAGCATTAAAAGCCCATCTTGATAACAGTCTAAATGAGAAAGCTAAATGTTTAGTCAGCTGCTGAGGCCAGCCATTTGTTATCCTTTAATAGTTTAATAGAAAACAAGAATAATGGTCTGGTAGAAGCAGCTTATGTATTTCCGTAGTTTTAAAGTCTTTTTTCAGACCTCTAGTTGTTTTCTCGCCTTCTCCATGCGACTCACCATAAAATTGCTAGTCTCTTGTCCCATTCAGTGGAAGAAGAGCAGGTGAAATTCTTGAGTCTCAGGGCATACCTTTGGAAACAAAGAAAAGAATGTCAAGTGGGTGGCATTGGTTGGACCTGACGGCGTGCTGGTCTTTCTCCATCTTTCCCCAAGGCTGTCCTCCTTGAGGACAGGGCCTGGCTGGGCATGGTGGCAGAATGACCCTCTTTGAAATATTAGAAGCAGGGGGCGGGGGGGCAGCTGGGTGGCTCAGTGGATTAAGAGTTAGACAGGAGGTCCTGGGTTCAAATGTGGCCTCAGACACTTCCTAGGTGTGTGACCCTGGGCAAGTCACTTAACCCCCATTGGCTACCCCTTACCACTCTTCTGCCTTGGAACTAATACACAGTAGAACTTCTTCCAAGGCAGAAGGCAAGAGTTTAAAAAAACAAACAAATATTAGAAGCACAACAATCTCCCCCAACTCCCTGGGAGCTCCACCCCAGGTGTTTCCCTTGTGATGCTAATCATGGCCCCTCACAGGCACCTTGGAGCCATGCTCTCCCATGAATTTATTTCTAGGGACGGACCTTCATTGGGTTCTACTGATGGCAGAAGGGGAGAGGCATGCCACCGGTTGGGTCTAGAATGTTCACGGTCCCCCGTTCTGGGATATGCCCTCCTTTTTTTTTTGTTTTTTTGTTTCTGGTCGCACACTACTCTGATGGCATCTTTTCATCATTTCTGCATAGTTTTTTCTTTGTAACGTATTGCAACCTGCTCGTAGCCACCAGTCAATACTTTCTCAGGGTCTTTGGTGGGAACTCTCCTCCATACATACATGCATTGCCATCTTAGAAGCGCTTTGGAGTGAGGAAGGCCCAGGCTCAGCCAAGTCCTGTCTTAAACACATGCTGCCCTTGGCAAATCACTTTCCCACTCTGTGCCGAGGCACCTGTCTGAGGCAAGGAATTGTAGAAAAGAAGCTGGTCTGAAGAACCTGAGGCCAGGGCACCCTTGACTCCACTTCTACACACAACCCCCTACCCTGATATGGACAGGCAAAGGGGGTGCAGTAGAGTCAGGAAAACCTGAGTACAAATGTGGCCTCCTGGACACTTACTAACTACGTGACCTTGGGCAAGTCACTGAACTACTGCTTGCCTCAGTTTCCTCATCTGTAAAATGGGGATCAGAAAAGCACCCACCTCCCAGAGTTGTTGGGAAGATCTGAGGAGATAATATCTATAGTGTTTAGCACGATGGCCGCCACATAGCAGTAAGTGCTATATGGATGTTAGCTCCTTTTATTGTGCTAAGGCCTGACTTTCGCTAGTAGAGGACCGTGGATTTGGAGCTGGCTAGGACCTTGGAGATCATCTAGGTCGAGCCCTCTCATTTTAAGTGTAGGGAAGCAATCCTCGCCCGATTCTAACTTGGGGAACATGGGAGGCGGATGGTGTGATGACAGGTGGGCGGGAGGCTCCAAGGTAGGCAGGTACCAATTAACTGTATCTTTGGATGACAAAGCAGCTCAAATGCTATGCCAGCTCTGACACCAGCACTCCGGGGCTGCGGCTTCTAATGGCTCTGAAATGCTTCTTCAAGTATCTTCTATCCCAAGTGTCATTTCTAAAGGAGAGGTCAAGTTCACACCAAAGATCCGCGCCTCATTAACTTGGAGGGCTTTTGTGGTGTTGTCCCCCTTCGAAAAATTCCCACCTCCTTTAAGAAAATGTTATTGTTTCCCATTCAGGTGATTAAAGGTTGAGGAGTCCTCCTCCCCTCCCCCTCCTTTCCCCCTCTTAACTAAGCCCACTCTCTTCTGTGCATTGAGGCTCTTGAAAATCAATTCATCGCATAAAATCATTGTACTGAGCTTTAATGCAATTTCACAGGTACTTGTGCTAGAATAAGTAATAGGGTTCAGTGTTGCGTAAGGAAGTTTAAAGGTATATGAAAGCTTTGATGAGTTCTCATTTACAAGGAGGTAATGGAGTGCAGGCGGGAGCTCAGTGCCACTGGAATCCTAACTTCCTTCAGCCCCCAGTGGGACCCTCTCTAGGGGGCTTCCATTCTGCTTCCGCTTGCTCATCGTTCCTACCCTGGCCCTCAGGACTTGGTGCCTGCCCCCTCTGCTCACTCTCTTTGGCGGCTGAACCAGACACCCATCAAGGGCTCTGAAACATTTAAGTGCCATTGAACCATAAGGGCCTAGTGGCGACGAGGAACAAATTTTACCTGGTGTGATTTCCCTATTAAGATCCAGAAAGAAAAGAAATTAAGGAGACGGGAGAGGGGAGCTTTGCTAGGGCCCCCAAATTCCCTGGCGAGAGTGGGAGGCGCGCCAATGGCAGACGGAAAGGATGGAGGACTCCCGTTAATCCCTGGGGAAGCCAATTTGGTTTCTTAAGTTTATCTCGGGGCCTTGGCTTTCTTTGGATCACTGCCTGGCTGAAAGGAGATCCCCCTGCAGCAGCTATTCCTTCTCCTCGGTTTCCATCCAATATTCAAATAGCTAGTGCCACGGTGTTAGCAGAAGACGCGAGCACCATTAACTGAGAGACTATTGGAAAAACCATTCACTCAGTCAAGCCCATGAGCTGAGATATAAAGGCCCAATTTCCAATCGAGGCCCCTGAAGCATGCATGGCGCAGTTAGAAAGAGCCCTTAGGAGTCAGGGTACCTGGACTCAAGTCCTAGCTGTCTCGTTTACTAGATGAGTAATGCTGGGCAGCACAAGGGGCGTGTGCGTGTGAGTGCGTGTGCGTGTGAGTGCGTGTGTGTGTGTGTGTGGGGGGGGTCACATGGGACACTTGCTTGAGTCCCTCCTGGCTCTAACAACTAATGCTCTGCAAAGATCACAGTGGCTGCTTTTCCTTTTTTTCTTTTCTTTTTCTTCTCTGTGGGGCTTAAATGAATTCTGTCTCCTCCACAACCTAGACCAACAGCCTGGAAAATTTCATTTTTTAAAAGTAAATGAAACCAGGAAAGTTTGTAGTTTAATCTCGCCCCTCTCTTCTTCCCCCCCTGCCCCTTACACCTTCCTCTCCCTCAAATGCCAGTACAAATGGAAAAAGTAAGTCTGTTCTCCATCTGTGACCTTAAATGCCAACTTGGAGCTCAGAACCATTTTTTATAATCAGGACAGGAAACAGGGTTTATAATGGAAATCCTGATAGCCCCACTTTAGGGGTTTTGAATTATAAAACTACACCTTTTAAAAGACAAGTGTCGTTGCCAAACGGTGAAATGACTCTACTTTATTTCCACCCACTACATTTCCATTTTAATTTTATGAATATTGCAAATTATAACACTCACATTATAACCTCTAAAGGGGCTAATTTATAAAAGCAGTGTCCATCAATTATAAATTTTCCATGACATTAATAAAATGGCAAGAACTAATTATGATGACTTCAGAAATGAAGATGCCTTGGACAAATCATTAATATGTTGAAATGATATTTTTTAAAACATAGCAGGTTCTAATTATGACTGAAATGAGATAATGAAAATGATCGCAGTAAGAACATTAACCTGATGAGCTCCACAGTTTCGGAATACATGGTGTATGGAGATTTCGCCTCCAATGGGTCCCGCTCCATTGCGTTGCCACACTCGATGAAGGAGAGGGCCGCATCGGTGTAATAGATAGCTTTGCCAAACTTCTCCACCTGAAATGGGCAAATGACTGTTTAGCTTTTCTCCTTCGAAAAGAGAGCTCACGCGGAGAACGAGACACTTTTTAAAAGGTATCCATTTACCTCAAGGATCAATGGACCGACTTCTGGAGTGGTCTGTGGGACATAAAAGCAGAAGGAGATTTGAAAAAAAAGGCCTGCCATCAACCCTTTCCTCAGCTCTGGGGTGGGGGGGAGGCAGGCTAGACTGTCTTAGTGAGCCTCCACCACAGATGTGAGGGAAATTGGAGCCTGTAGTCCATTTTTTTTCCTTTCCCTTTGATTCACTGCTCATTGCAAGCACCCCACTCCATGACACGGGGAGAGGAGTAACAGATTGGTGCCATTTGTCACGAAAAATGTGACGTTGTGGTAGGGCTGTTGACAAAAACCTCATCACCTTCATTGAAAATGATGCCCTGCAAGAGTGTCCAGAAGCTCCAAATACAGCATTCTGATCTATTTGATTTCAAGAGAATTGGACAGCAAGAGAGTTTATCCCCGATAATGGTCGTCATGAAACGGACTTGGGCATCCCGATTTCTTTTTATGTGTAATGAATATTGCATATGGCATTTTCTACTGAGGATTTTATAAGAGTATTTAACGTTTGCTATTTCTGCCGGCTAGATGAACGCTCTGCACTCATGCGGTCTTTTATGTTAAACAACCAATATAAGGCGCTTTGTGCTCTTCAGCAATTTCTCAGTATATCTCTTATCAAAACATTTTCTAGGCAACCGTAAGGGTTTCAGTTCTCCAAATGGCACAGTCGCTATCTCTAACAAAGGATTAGGTAACACTGGAGAACGATTCGGGTTACAGATCCAGCTGAATCTGTTGTTACGATGGCTCTCTCGTCTTAAAATGAATGTGTGTGCTTCAGCTTTTATGTATTGCAGAAAACCATAGCTTAATTTCTGTAAACTGTTGGGTAAATATTTATTTGCATGAAATTCAGCCTTTCAATCAAAGCTATTCTGGGAAAACCTGGGCATTCATGTGAGAGGGATTTCGGTGGTGTTGTCATTTTCTTTTCTTTTTTTCCCCATTTCCCTCTCATCTCCTAAGTTAATTTCCTTAAGTCATTAGCTCCTAGCCTTATGTCGGCTCCATCTTTTTGGGACTTTTGTCCCCAATTTTTGAACTCTTTTCCTGGAGCCTCCCCATATATCATTTGGGACTGTTGCAGTTGCTTTGGTGGTAGGTAGACCCAACCTAAGATGGGTAGCTAGTGACTAATGCTTAGTCTTAATTATTTCTCAGCCTTACTCATTTTCACTTTTGGGGAAATGTGACTTTCCATAGTCTCAGGTGTCTAGCCTGGCTGGGTCACATCTGCTCACACAAAGGACATATGACTTCCCTGCCTCTTCTGATTCTGTCTGAGGTCCTCCCTCTGTCGTGTTAGCAATTTGAGGACTTAGAGAGCTGCCACCACATGCCTTCTAGCTACTTCCTTCTAGTCACATGCCCAATCCTGCCGGCATTTTGAACAGAGCTGGCGATTTTGCATGTCTCCTCATGCCAGTTTGGAGGCTTGTGAAATAATTATTCTGAGGAAATGATTCAGACCAGTGGGATGTTAGTCTCAGACAGCAGCTGTATGACTTGATTTGACCAAAAGAGGAACAGGAATGACAGCTCAAGAAGCACATACTCTGGGTGGTTCTTAGGAATTGGTGGTTGGCTGCCAAGAACTTGCATGTGGCACAGCAAAGGCTTGGTGTGCCATTAAGAGTTCTCTCAGGGTCAAGCTGCTTGTGGCAGAGAAATTTTCCCTATAGGCTCCGCCATGCTGTATGCTGCCTTCTCAGGTTCTTTCTGCTCGAACACCTCTCCTAATGGTGTCAGGCTTAGTCAAAGGGGAGGAAGCAGGGAGCAACATGACACTCTTAAAGAGACTCCAGAAAGGAGCATGACAGAGCGCATGGAAGCCCTCACTGGCACTGACATATTAGTTTGCACAGGGCAACAGGTTAATGTTACGCCTAAGAGTGTTTTCCTTAAAGAGCTCATCTTGGGGAAGGGCCTTGTTAAGGGGAAAGCTGTCAATGTTATCTTAATACGAGTTCTCAGCCTGAAATCCTCACTGTGGGATACCTTCCACAAAAAGGCATTTCAGGAAATTTAGCTAGCTTAATGACAACCAGAGCTTCTTGCTAAAATCGGCTAGTTTTTATGTGCTGGAAAAGGGTCTGTTTTTCCAAAGGCCTTGAGCTCGCCAATATCAGCTGAGAAACCAAATAGATGCCAAAGTTCTTTTCTTGATCTTTCAAGGCAGTGACCTGAAGGGGAGCCCACTGTGGGGCTGGGGATGCCTCTTTTTATCTCATAGGACAAGTCCAAAATGTTCTTCCTAACCCCTCTAGGACTTTTCTCCTTTGAAACTCATTTTCATTTAAACAACAACAACAACAACAACAATGGCTATTCAACCCTCAGAGAGGAGGGAGGAAGCTATTTGCTCTCTGTCTAAAGTGGAGGGGGGATACCCAGGGCATCCCAAGCCTCTAAAAGTTAGGATGTGGAAACATCCAAGCCATTTCTTCCTCATTTAACAGCAGAGGGAACTCGTGGTGGGCTGCTGGTGGGGCTGGTTCCCCAGTGGGTTTTCTTCAGAAGCATACATTGTTCAAGGGAAAAAAGCAGAAAAAAATCTCTGGGAACTTACCAGTGCATCAGCTTTGTGCTTGAGCTTCTTGGCCTCCTGCATGTAATAATCAGCGCTATGAGGCCTAAACAAACACATTTCATTCTTTCAGATGGCTTTGTCATCATTTGATTATAAGACTAAATAGCCCAAATATCTCTGCTCTGAATCCCCATATAGCGCACAATAAAATGCAGACAAACACAACTACTCCCATTATGACAGAGCTAGAAATAAATGGGCAAAATGGCGATCCAAGGCATATAAATGGCCCATTTTAACAAATTCTGTCCTCCTTCTCTCCCCGCCCCAATTAGAAGCATTAAGTAAATAAAATAATCAGAAACTCTAATGGGTCCCCCAGCATACATCTCTACCGGAGAAAATAAGCCCCAAAATGGGACAATGCAACCTAGAATTAAACCTCCTTAATTGGAAACACTGAAGTACCACCAGCACAATCAGAGTACATACAGCATGTGTGGAAAATGACAAGGACTGTTTGGTGCATCTGCCTGAGCCTGGCCTAAGGGCCTCGTTCTGGTTAAGTTTTCCTTGACTTGATTTGCAGTGATGACATTTTACACAAAGAAAAGGATGTGGAAGTCTCCCTTCTAGTCCGTACCCGCTCTCCCCCACCCCACCCCCGCCCAAGCCAGATGAGATAATTTGGAATCTTTCTAACATACATGTTATCAAAATGAATCCGAGGTCTTCTATTCTCTGCACTCCCATTAGCCATAGAAGACATTGAAGACCAAGTGGCCATCTCTAGTTGATTACTATTCAGAAGCCCAATGCTGGGGCCACGATTGTAAGTATCTTCACCCTGTTTTTTTAAAAAAGGGAATAATTAACTTTCACTAACTCAGAGTTGTGGCAAAAATCTCTCATTAGGAATGCTTTGACCAAACAGGATTAAGTAAAAACATTAACATGTCTTAAGGTTCAAATGAAGACCCCCCCCCCACACACACACACCTTGGGATTTTTTACCTTAATGAATCTCTACGTTTGTTTCTCCTATGACTCTCAATTCTCAACCAATAAGCTCCAGCATGTCCCAAAGGTTTCAAGTCACCAGGGAGTCACTCAACAGAAATGGTGAATGGAAAGCTTGCAGGGGTTAGGGAGTGAAGTGGGATGGAGAGCCTGGCCTTGTGGAGCTTTGTGAAACTCACTCAATTCCACAGCTTTGGAAGTACCTCTAAACTCCTCATTTAATATCAACTCATGAGTTGCCTCTGTGGGTAAGTCTATCCTCTGCTGTTCCTTTGTTCCATAGGAAAGCATTTAGGCTAGTAAGACGTGCATTGGGCCTGGCCTTCCTAGTAGCTATCTGCCTTGGGGACTTTTTAGGTCAATAAATGTAACCTGTTTGCCACTGACGAGGGCCAACATACAATCTTCTCTCAGCCTCAGTCAGTGGGATGAGGACAACATAACGGGGGAAGTATGGGGTGAAAGACCAAATGAGCTTGAAAACATAAGCTCCTCTTGCTTATCAGTGTCACAGGTCCTTAGGATGAAAGGACTCAGGGACTAGTGAGTTTCTAATGCTTAGCCCAGGGCCTTGTAGAGAGGAAGCATTTAGAAAATCAAAAGAGTTTATGGTATCATGTGACAGCCACAAACACCCCCATGATGTTGCACTGAATTCCACAGGGCACACCTTCCAGGGTTAAAAAGACAGTTGAGCCCCTGTATTCTGTGCTATGTAAGTGACATCAGGAGTACTGGAGTCAGTTCTGGACCCTACAGTTTAAAAATGGCATCGCTAAAAGCAGAGCAATTTGATTATTGGAAGGCTTGAGTCCATGTCATCTGAGGATGGGTTGAAGGACCTTGGATATTTGACCTGGATGAGGGAAGGCCCGTGAGCATTGTTGTGAAGTGTATGAAGGGATGAAACATGAGAAAGAAATCAGATTTGTACTGTTTGGCCCAAGAGGGCAGAGCCAAGGAACGTGGGCAACAGTTGCTTTCAGGAAAAAAGTTGCCAAGAATTCTCTCTCAAAGTGGAAGGGGCTATTTCTGGAGGTGGTGAGTCTTAGCCACCATTGGCTGTCTTTTGGCAAAGGCTGATGGACAGCCAGTTGTTCAGCAGGTTGTAGAGGGGCATCTTTTAGGGTATGGATTGAACCAAATGGCTGCTGAGGTGCCTCTTCTAAACCTTCAAGCTCTCTGATACTGTCTGTGGGATTTGAGACTGAATGGCTCAGGTCAATAATGCAACGGACAAAGATAAAATAGGTCCCCTTCTACTTCTGTGTAGTACATTAGTGACATCTCTATATTAAGGTCTAATCACTTTTTAAGTCAACACAAAGAGATGGTGCTAAGTTCTACCAAAGGAGTTCCCAGATCTCTCTTGATCTTCTGAGTGGGCCTGAGTTCACTGCAGGAAAGACCATCAGCCCCCAAAATTTTCAGGGCCTCTAGTTATGCTCCTGGATGATTATATCCGTGGTTTCATCCTGATGCTGATAATAGCCCTGTAAAGTAGGCAGGGCAAGCATCATTATCTCCATTTGACAGATGCAGAAAGAAAACACAGGAAAGAGTTAAATGACTTGTCCAAGGTCATGGCAAATTTGAAACAACACAGGAAAGCTCTTGCCTTTCTGTCTAGTGAACAAAACCAAAAAACCTAACTGTGCCACACTGCCTTCCAGACTTCAAGCTTGGGTGCTTGGGAGAATTGTGGCACTAGGAACAGAAATGAGATTATTATGGAGTTGACATTATAAACATTAGCATTAAAAGTTTTATCACTGTTATATAAAAAAAGCTTTTATTAAGCACCTAATTAGCCTTGACAATAGACTCTGCCGAGTAAAAACAATTCTACAGATACACAGTGTGTGACTTTCCAAGGGCTTATCAAAGATGCCCAAAGTGGAAGTTTTTAATGTTAATTATAGTCACTGCACCACCTAAGGTGATTAGTAAGTACTGTTACTGTTTAGAATAGGTGAGTCTGTTCCAGTGTGGCACAGTAGAAAAGTGTTGGAGCATGAAGAGGTGGGTTCAGGGTTTCGTTCTGACAAAGCTGTGCTACTGGCCAAGTCTGTTGGCCTCTCTGAGCCTCGCCTTCCTCATCTGTGGTGTGAGGACGATGATCCTGGCACTGTCTGTCTCATGGAGTGATTAGGAAGAGACCCCTGAATGAAGCACTAAGTAGAGGCCAGCCATTCGTACCCAGTCAACATCTCTGACTATGGTGGATAACGTTATTCCTGTCGCTATCAATTCAGCATGAAGTATTGTCTCTTCACCCTATTACAATTGCTTCTCTGGTAAAAGTTCCCTGTTGCTGGCAGAATCATCCCTGATAATCCAGGAATAGAATTTAAGAGCCTGAAAGCTCTGGGGTCTGATGGTCTTTTCTGCAGTGGAAATGACCCTCTGAGGTAAGGCCTAGATCAGACCCACAAGAGATTTGGGAACTCCTTTTGTAAAGCTCAGCACTATCACTTTTTATTGACTTAAACTGCAATTAGGCCTTAACAAACACGAAACCTGGAAGCAGGTATGATTTTGCAGGTGAGGGTAACCTCTCTATCAAATCCAGTCGCAGGCTCTTTGCAATTTGTGAGAAGAGCTTTGAGAATGATTGTAGCCAAACACATTAATCACCCTGCAGTCAACTTGATGATAAATCTCTTGGAACTGAGCTGGGATGGTCCACAAATCCCAGACGTCATGGTGATCTCTGGCACAGTAGACACTGGGCTTCTACCAACATGTTGCCTTCTGATACCTCATTGTAGTGCTAAGATGGTCCTGGTCTTTTAAAGGCTTTGTGAGCAGACTAAAGACTCTGGCAGGTCCTACTGAACTGGAAAGGTTTCAGGTAAGGGATTTGGAGATTAGAAGCTGCTGAAAAATTCTAGAAGCCTTGGTTTTAGAAGACCGCTAGAATTCATTGAGTCAATCCTCCTGCCTTAAGACAGAGTTCAATTTAAACTGTCCCTTGCAGAAAGTTCTTTCTCTTTGGTTCAAATATCTCTAGGGAAAGGAATGCTACTGTTTCCTTTAGAAATCCGTTCCCACAAAATCAATACAAGGCAGAGACGATACCACTATAAGACTAGTGGAAAGGAGTGAAGTTTGTTGCTGTCATCTAGGTAAAGTCTCTTCTCTCCAAAATATTCCGGCTCGGGCTTCTAGTCTTCTCTAACCCAATTCCTAGCTCTTTTGAATACCCCCATCTCTCAGGTGTCCAACAGTATTAGTTTCCATGGCCTTTGTTTCTAGTCTTGCTCAATCTTTCAATTACATATGAGTGGCACCCTACCTTCATGCTCACCATCACCTGCCGCAGATACCGACATGCCCACTTGGAGTCCTGCTCAGGATTGGATAGTGCCCTCCCCACAAAATACTCACACATATCCTGAAGTTTAAATGGGTCTTGCTCTCATTCTTTCTGGGTCTGGCAAAAGAACAACTGGCAGCAGGAAAAGCAGTAGGCATGAAAGCTTCCTGACTGAAGGAACTGTTGCCATCAGAATTGATGCGTCGATGTAGGGGCTCGTCCGACAATGGGGACAGCGGAGGTGGGAATAGCTTGTCATCTCTTTTCTTAGTCACTTTTTTTGCGAGAACATTTCTGGCGGAGGAAAACAGAAATCATTTCTATTCTCAGACTCCTTTTCTCTTCCTATTTCTTGTAATTTAGGGCAGCATTTTAGGTGATGTTATCTGCCAGGGCCCCTTACTGAGGACAGGAATCCTGTTAAATTTGTCTTTGAAGCAGATCTCTATGATCTGTTTAATGGTATAACTTGGGCTATAGTGTGATATAGTCAGTCTTTCAAGGATAATTCAGTTCATACTAATTGGATTCTTATGGGAAATACAATGTATAATTTAATCCACCACCACCCCCCAATTTAAAAGGAAGGTTCCTCCTTATTCTGAAGTAGAACTTCTCAGCAGAAGCACTCAATAAATGGTAGGACAATGATCTGAAAGAACTTTTCTAAAGATAGATGTGCTTACACATTCCATTCATACTGGTTTTAAACATCTACGGGGAAAAATTTGGGAAAAAATTTGGCAAATTTGGGTGAACAAAACTATTTGCTTCAGCAGCAGACGTCATAAATACCTGCCCCCCAAAGCACCAGACGGACTGACAACCAAAGTCGAGGCACCCCATTTTCTACAGTGTATCTCTTTCAGTCATAGCAAAACTATGTATCTTCGAAGATAAGCACACATTTTCATAACCAGAGAAATGGGCAATCTCTCCAAAGAATCATGACCATAAAAAATGAAGCCCTACAAAGGACATCAGGCCCTGGAAGCTATTTACCATGGGAATGAAGGCATGGATTTTCATTTTAGTTACTGTTTCAGTCTAATCGATGAGGATTACTTGAATTTTCATTTTTTCTTACACAACTAATATCACACTGAATAGTCATTTACTTTCCATGATTATCGACAAAAATTTTCAGGAGCAAATTAAGTCAACAAGAATGATGTTTTCCTCTTGGTCAACTTCAGTCAGTGTCAGGAGATATAGATTTACAATATCTCAAAGCAGCAAATCAAAGATGAACAAGCAGTCAAGCGGAATGATGTCCTGAACTGGGGGAAGTCAATATTGGCTCCTTGTTCCAGTTCATTGGGGTTGCACAAATTTTCCAATTTTAATAATATTTGTCATCCTCTCTCTATCTCTTGCTCCATAATTGCGGCTCTCCCACCCCCCTAATATCCATTTCTACCATGCAGAAAAATTTTAAATCCCTGTAAAGTGTTTCTACCTTTATCATAACTGGCTAAAATTATTTTTAAATAACAATAATTTTTTTTAAAAATTGCTTTCCTCAATGGAAAGAATTATAAGGGAGTTATGCTACATGATTAAAATGATCTCTAACATAAACTTGTGAAAGCTCTCCAAAATATAAGGCCAAGATAAGCACAAAAAATATAGAGGTAGCTGAGCTGTATGTAGATATCAAGGATGGCTATAGCATGGAGGAGGCAAAGGTTAATTAGATGAAAGTTTCCCCATGCTTCTGGTGGTATGGGACATCCATGAAGGGCATGCCTCTCAGAGAGGCGGCACAGTAGATATGGCCATCATGGGAGGGTGGATCCTCCATTCTACATATCACATAATTTGTTGATAGTCCAATGGAACCCACTAGAGTGGGCCTTTCCTTCTCTACCCAAGGACCTGGCAACCAGGGTCTTTGGGCATTTTACTTTTTAGAAGTTCTTCAATGGGCATATTCTAGTGTTCTCAGCAAAATCAGGGATGATGCTCTGGAGCACTCTCTTTCCTTCCTCTACTAGTCAGCTAGCTTCCAGAGCAGCCCAGAGGAGAAGAAGAGGTGAAGAAGCAATGTCCCTTTTGATGACAGGGAACTAATATCCTAGGCAAGGTGAGTTTTTAAGGCTCAGCAAAGGTCTGAGATCATCCTCTTCTGGGGGAAAAGACATCTTGGTTTCCAGGGGCTTTCTTTCCAAAGTTTTCATGGAAATCATCAGTTACCTACAGATGTACAGAACAGGATGGTTCCTTAAAGGGATATTAATCAGGGAAAAAAGCCTTCAGAGAGAGCGAGAGAGATCATTTTTTTATCCCAGATGAACCACTAATATCTCAGATTCAGATTTGTGGTTTTTAAATGACAAACTAGACCCACTTTCTTCTTCTCTTTCTTTCCCCCTCCTCCCAAATAGTGAGCAGTCCCAGGCCCCCTCCTCACAGAAATTTAGAGAGAGTAGAAAGATTAAAATGAACACTACCTGCAGGAATTTTGCCTAAGCAATCTCCCTTCTCAAAAGCTCATTGTCTTGATTAGACTTAAAGATAGTCTAACTTCTTCTAAGTCTGTAACTGTTGTTTCTGCCACCTAACATCTCCTGGACTGTAATTCTTTCTTTTCTCTAGAAGATATCTTGGAATGGCTTGAGCCTGGCAGCCCATGTACTGGAACGCTGGCATTTTGAACGATCATGTATGATTTTTGAGAGGTGTTTCCGAATGTGCTTCCCTGTCTGCAGGCAGTCCAGGCTCAGGGTCTGAAGGCCTCACTATCGAAAGATATTTTGACTATGGAATGGAAGGGGAGTAGGAGTTGGGGAAGGGGTTAGAGGGCAGCATATTTCAGTAACCAGGGAGGCGTGCCAGGGAGAGAGTTGAAGTGCAGAAACAAAAGCAGTTAAGATTCATGCCAACTCACTGCTACTAAACAACAAGCTGGGGTCATCATGGTTATCAGCATTTTGCCAGACTGGTGCTAGGCTGTGGGCTGCTAATAGGCTCAGGGACTGGCATTTGATGGAAGTCATTTTTACTTCCGAATAAATCTACGGCAATAATTACTTAGGCTGAATCCTTTAAGTAGCTGGCATGACTGTTAGTTAACTTAGATTTGGAATCCAGGAAGAAATATAGCCAAAATACTGGATAGGAATAGAGGGCTGGAGCTTGCACAGGAAAGTTTATGCCGTAGGAGGAAGAAGGAGAAGAGGCCGATAAGCAGATAACAAAAATGTCACAGGCTGCAAGCCTCCTGCCTTTTGAAGATGGAGAGTCCAAAAGGTGTGGAAGACTTAGCAATGTTTCTCCCACTGCTGCTTTTTATGGTAGCCGATTTTCCCCTTATTTGTCCCCAGTCCCATCCAACTGCTTTTCATTAAGGTCTGATAGAGCCACTGATTCTGCTGTTCTCATCAGCTGTTATTTCTTCCCTCTCCAAACATGACACCCCTCCCCACAAATAGAGCCAGACGGTTTTAGATCTCAAAGTGGGGGAAGAGTAAGTTACGTTTGTTTTTTAAGGGAAGCGATCTATCTAATCAAAATTGCCACTGGAAATTGCCAGTTGCTGGGTCATTTGGCTGATGGGTCGTGTTAGCGCTGGCCTACGTTAGGTCCCTTTTGCTTCTGTTCAACTTAAGGACAAATGCCATTTGGGGCCTATCCAGTGGGTTGTAGAGAACTGCTGCCAGAATACATTTGAGCGCAATGCAATGATCTGTCACCATATATACCAACCTTTTCTAAACGCACCATTTGTATTTCTCATCTGAAGTTTCTCTGGGATGGGGTCCTGGAATTCTATGGGTACTTAAAGCTCTTTAAAACACTTAAATAATAGAAGTAATATTCCAAAGAAAAAAGCCAACTTACTCTTTAGTGCTTGGGAATCTTTGACTACTAGGTATTGGTGATATGCATGGTGGAAACAGGGAGGAAGATGGGGCATCCTCCATTCGCTGTTTCTTATTCTCAGGGAACAGGTCCAAATGGTCAGATGGCTTTAATAAAGAAGAACACAGCATATTGAAGGACATAGGATCTACATGCAAACATGTTGCCTATAAGGAACAGAAAGTTCTTAGACCAGGGTAGACTGATTTTTAGAAACAGGAATATGAGAGGAGGTCAGAAACACATAATAAGTAAGGGTACGGCACGGGTGCCAAATCGATCTCAGCAGCCCAAACATCAGCTGGTAGAGATGGATCTGACTTATGGTTTGAATGCCTGATCGAGGTTGTGATGGCATGGAAATTGTATCATGGGTAAGGGACAATTTCTAATGTTCATCCTGCCTTTTCGTTCCCATACTGCTCCACGGAACCACAGTCCAAACAGACATCGAGTACATTGGTAGTGATAGGGAGAGCTGATATTAGGGGCCAGCAGGTGGACAAATGAGAGAAGCTTGTCTTCCATCTTTCCCCCATCCCTGAAATTGAGTTCATGCATTCAAAAGGCAATGAGGTATCAGAATTGGGCAATAAAGCAGCTCTACTACTGACGAGGAATGAATCCCCCTTCCTGAGGGGGATGCAAGCTATGTGGAGGGAAGCATTACTAGGTACCTCCTCACTAACGAAAACTCACAATGGCAATTCTGAGAAATAACCTGAAGAGGTAGTAGCTGTACTGATGTGACTGACAAGAAAGACATTTTTTTGGAACCCTCACCTTCCATCTTAGAATCAATACTGTGTATTGGCTCCAAGGCAGAAGAATGGTATGGGTGGGCAATGGGGGTCAAGTGACTTGCCCAGGGTCACCCAGTTGGGAAGTGGCTGAGGCTGGATTTGAACCCAGGACCTCCCGTCTCTAGGCCTGGCTCTCAATCCACTGAGCTACCCAGTTGCCCCTAAGAAAGACATTTCCAAGAATGTATTATTTGTCATGGAAAAATTTGTTCCACTCTCTATCTTCAGGGTACATATTGTCTCCCATATGAGATAGGGGGCTGCCACAAATCAAAATCACTTTAGAAACTGAGGCTCAACAATGTTTCATTCACCCACCCTGCGCCCTAGGTTTTCTGTGCCATTCAGAAACAGATCGCTGTTGCTTGGAATTTCATCTCTGCCAGCATCAACGGGGCTAGAAGTGAGATGCATTGTAGGTATGGAAATGCTCGTCTACAAAAGGTAGTTATTCCCTCTCTGTCTCTGGTAAGAGGAAGGAGGTAAAACTTGTGAAAATAATTTGGCCATTTTGACTACTTGTGGCTTCCAAAGTGGAGAGAAGGTGAGGAAGTCATGAAGGCAAAGCACCTCTCAGGTACTCAACCTCAGATGAAGGGTCGAATAGCCAGGAGAGGGGGAACTCTCTGCCCCTGTCTTTCCCCTGGCAGAGAACGTAGCAGCAATTGCTGCCTAACCTGGGGACCACAACTTGTCAGCTTGGCAAATGCCCATAATCTTCTAAAAGGCATTACTGTCGTAAAAGGGCACAGCCAAGGCACTTTGCCAAGTAGCGGCATCTTAGATAACCTACCTTGAACTTTCTCTTGTTCTTTGCAGACATCTTATCAGCAAATGAAGGGCCAGGTGACTCTCGGGCCTGCGGGACCTGTGGTGTTTGTGTTTGCGGTTGTTTAATGTTGTTCTCTCTGGGATCACTCTTCGTGGAAGTGGTTTCAGGTGGATCTTGACCAGGTACTCGAGATAGTAAGTCAAGATCTATTTTGACCCAAAGTGCTTTAGTGTCGTCATAATCACGTATTGGGGACAGAAGTTCGGTTTGCCCAATAGGCAGAGGTGAGAAAAGGGGCTCCTCCACCTCATTGGTGGCGATATCTAGACATAGGCTGCTGCTGCTGCTGCAGCTGCTGCTGCTTCCTGTTAAAGTGCTGACATTGAAAATAGTGTTGCTCGGAGCCTCCTTGGGTTTGAGGGCACTGGTCAAAGTGGGACAAGGAGGCACTGATTTGACCTGTAAGGCTTCATCTTGGTCAGTATTTGAATCTGAAGTCGAGGAATCAGTTTCAACAAATTCTCGAGACTTGGGGACAATCTTTCCAGGGCCTCTAAACTTCTTCTTTTCGGCAATAAATGCGGCAGTGAGTTTGGGTTCTTTCCTTGGAGCCAGCTTACCAACTGCTGCTCTATTCCGTGCTTTGGCCTGCTCTGGGTGTTCCAGTGTGTCTTTTTCTTTGGGAGTGTTGCTGGGATGAATATTTGGTCTAGACCAGGGGTATTCTTCAGTGCTGGGTGTTCTTTCAACCTTTTGGGGTTGCTTTTTGACTGTAATCTTTTGTGAGGCTGCTTCATTTTGAGCAGGTGACTTCTGCCTGGAGTTTTTGGCCTCTTGAGGAGGAGGAGGAGGAGGAGGAGGAGGTGGAGGAGGAGGTGGTGGAGGAGGAGGAGGAGGAGGAGGTGGTTGTTGTGGTTTCTGGAGAAGCCTTTGTCGAGCTTTCTCCCGGAGAGGGCTGAGGAGAGGCCTCTCTTTGGGTTCAATCTGGAACAGGCCAGGAGTGACTTTTCCCTTATTCTGTACTTCAGTTTGTGGGGTGATGGAAAGTAGAGGATTGTTCTCATTGGAAGTCTCATTTTGGTTGCTTATAATTGTCTTGTTCTGAGGGTTCACTTTGTTCAGCCATTTGTCAAGCTGCCACTTGTTGGTTGAAGGAGGCTCCGGCTGTGGATGGCAAAACAACACCAAATTAATTCGCCATTGAGTGGAAGGCACTTGGCTAAAGAAAATAGAATCATATATTCAATCATTGCATCACTTCCAAGGTTCCCTATAACACGTCACCATTACAGGTGAATTACTTCATTGTTCATTATTCCACTACAGTCCCAGGATTCTCATGCTGTCTACTCCCCTCCTTCCATGTCTTGGCTTATCTAGTTTCCTTGGTCTGCAATGACATTTCCTGTCCTGTCCATTCACCCAGGTGCCTTCAAGTCATCTTTTCCCGGCTGCCATGCTTCATGCAAAGCTCTGAGTTAATTCAGCCACTTTTTAACCTCTCTATTTTCTTTAGTACCATTCCTATTTCCTCTGTGAGCACATCTAGCTGGTAAACTTAAAAAGGGGTAGCTCTGCTCTCTTGATGGCAATAAGAATTTGATATAAGACATTTTTGCAGATCTTTTCACTTTTTAATCGGCTGTTGTCACTACAGTTTCATCCTTAAATATCCTCATGAAATCTTTGTGTAATGGGGTCTTGGGTCAAGCTGTTTGTAAGATGTTATTTTTTCTTTCCATCCATCATTTCTTACTTTTCTATGAGATAATACTGCTCTTATACTCCCATCATACTTTCATGAGTTTGACATGCCTAAGAAAATCCTGACCAAAGGCCAGCCTACTGATAGATAATGAACCCTTCCATATTTAGACTGGTACCTGGTTTGTAAACACAGTATTTATATATGACATATATATTACAAAATCTGACCTACACTTTAAAAAAGTATTTCCTACGGACTAAGACAGACCTCATGTAGTATCTAGGCCTCGTTTTGTATTATGGACACCTTTGGCTATCTGGTAAACCCAATGGACCTCTTTTCAAAACCATATTTTGAAGGCAATGCTCAACTGCAGTTAGAGGTTGGAGAAAATAAAGGCTTATTTTTTTCTATACAAGTTTTGTCAGTCTTAGAGAGTTACCTTGGACCCTGAGAGGTTAAGAGACTTGCCCGAGATCACACAGCCATACAGAGGAAGGCCTTGAACCCAAGTCCTTCTGACTCCAAAGCCAGTCCTCTAGCCACTAATAAAAAGAACTTCCATTTATATAATTTAAGTTTTATGGAGCACATTCCTCAAAATATTCCTTTCAGGTAGGTAGCCCAGGAAACTGGGGCCCAGAGAGATTAGGTCAATTGATCAAGAACACATAGCTAATTACAGAACCAAGTCTCTTGATTTGGAATCCAGTCTTCTTTCTACCATGCAAAGAAAAGAATGATTGAATGACTCAGTTGGAAGAAAAATGGAAAGGAGAAGAACCAACAGGGGTGTGGGAGTTGGCACCAACTAGCCCTTGCCCACTCGGTTGAACAGGGAGTCACCTACCTCTGGCGTGTTGCTCCGGG